>NC_052056.1:111064833-111354833 GCF_903992535.2 Arvicola amphibius | reverse complement strand
GGCAAGTTCAGGTATTGTTCTGATGTGGGACTCCCCCCTTTGTATGCTGTGAATGTGTTTTGTTACCATTGGTTAATAAAGAATCTGGTTTGGGCCTATGGCAGGGCAGAATAGAGCAAGGTAGAAACTCCAAGCAGAGATAGAGGAAAAAAGAAGGTAGAGTCAGGGAGATACCAAGGAGACAGACGCCCCAAAACCTTACTGGTAAACCACAAGCCTCGTGGTAAAATATAAAATAAAAGGAATGGGGTTAATTTAAGATGTAAGAGTTAGTTAACAAGAAGCCTAAGCTATTGGCCAAGCAGTGTTATAATTAATATAGTTTCTCTGTGATTATTTCAGGTCTGGATTTCTAGGAATGAACAGGTAATCTCTTACTACATTGTTCCTCAGGTGCTGTCCATCTTTCTGCTGTGATTTGAGTGCTGGAACTAAAGGCGTGCACTACCACTGCCCAGTGGCTCAGTTGTTTTTTAAGACAAGGTTTAACCTTGGGACCCAGTGCTTGCTCAGCTTAGACTGGGTGGCTAGCAAGCCCCAGGTCTCTTCCTGTCTCGGCCTTACCTCTGTAAAGGTTACAAACTGACAATACCCTGTTCTTTTGATGTGGGTGCTGGGGATTTGACCTCTAGATCTTAGACTTGCATAGCAAGTTATTTTTACCAACTGAGCTGTCATGATTGCCAACTCTAGATTAGGAACTTCTTTTTTGGCCAGTTTTTCCAGACAGGGTTTCTCTGTCTCTGTGTAGCCCTGGCTATCCTAGAACTTGCTCTGTAGACCAGGCTGTCCTCACCAAGACCCACCTGCCTCTGCCTGCAAGCGCTGGGATTAAAGGAGCTTGCCACCAACACTGACAAGATTTAAGAAAATTCTAGTGCAGGAATTCTCAGGGCCGTGAGCATGCTACTGAATTCAGTCAGAATGCCCAAGAAAGGATAAAAGAGCATTTCTCAAAATGTGTTTCACCAGGTCCCTTGTTATAATATGGCCTGAGTATCCCTTATAGTGCTTGGGACTAGTAGTGTTTGGTATTTTGGAATTCTACCACCTGGATTTTGGAATATTTGCAGAAGTAAAATGAGGTATCTTAAAAAAAAACCCACAATAACAAAATGATACAGGTCTAAACAGGTGTCACTTTTGTCTCATATACATTCTACATGCACAAGCTAAGTCTAATTCTTTTTAGGTTCGTTTTATTTTTTTTTTCAATTGTTTTTTGAGACAGGGTTTCTGTATAGCTTTGGCGCCTGTCCTGAAACTCACTCTGTAGACCAGGCTGGCCTCAAACTCACAGAGATCTGTCTACCTCTGCCTCCCCAGTGCTGGGATTAAAGGCATGTGCCACCAGCAACCAGCTAGTTTAGTTTCTTTAAGACATGATTTTACATAGCCTAAGCTGGCCTCAAACTTGCTATGTAGTTGAGGAGAGCCTTCAACTCTCCCAGTTCTCCTACCTCTCCCTCCCCGGTGCTGGGATTACAGGCAAATACCACGACACTACAGCCTGCATTCTAATGTGGGAATGTGGGGTCTGGGGATCACACTCATGTCCTTGTGCTTGCAGAGCACACAGTGTACCAGCTAAGCCACCCTTCCACACCCCTGAGAGGTAATTTCATATACTATTTTTACTGCTTCTTATTTGACTGTAATCTGTCCCGGGTCAGGAGTGAACTTCAATGTTTATATCATGTTGACACAAGCTTTTAGATTTGGGAGCACTGTGGATTTGATGCCTTAGATGGTGCAGAGAACTCACTTGGGAAGATGCTTGGTACAGCAGGGTTTTTCAGCGTTGACACTATTGATACTTTAGTCTGGATGACTCCTTGCACTGCCTGGGGATTCTAATATCCTGGTCTAGGGGGCATACACACATTTCCCAAGTCATAACAATCAACAATGTGACAACTGGGTGGGTAGGAGGCACTAGCAAGATGGCCCAGTGGCTAAGAATGCATATTGCTATTGTAGAGGACCCATGCTTGCTTCCCAGAGTACAACCACAACTGCCCATAATCCCAGCTCCAAGGGATCTGATGCCTCTGCACTCCACAAGCACCTGTACTCACATGCAGACACCAAAACAAATAATTTTAAAAAGAAAAAAAAATTGACACAGGGTGTGCTGTGGTTTGAAAGAAAATGGACCCCAAAGGGAGGGGCACTATTAGGAGATATGGTCTTTTTGGAGTAGGTGTGGCCTTGTTGGAGGAAGTATGTCACTGTAGGGGTGGGCTATGTGGTCTCCTAAGCTTAAGTTATGCCCAGTAAGACAGTTCACTTCCTGATGCCTGTGGATAGAAATCCACCCGCTTTTGCCTCCTGAGTGCTGAACTAAAGGTGTGTGCCACTAACACCCAGTTAAAATAAATATACCTATTTAAAATGCTGGAATGGAGAGGGGTGGCTTAGTGGTAGAACACTTGCCTAGCATGTGCAAAGACCCTGCGTTACATATCCATCACCCACACACACACACACACACACATACACACACGCACACACATGCACGCGCACACACGCACACTTTTCTTTTTTTCTTTTTTTAAAAATATTTATTTATTTATTGGTTTCTCGAGATAGGGTTTCTGTGTGGACAGTCCTGGCTGTCCTAGAACTTGCTTTGTAGACCAGGCTGGCTTCGAACTCACTGAGATCTGCCTGCTTCTGCCTCCCAAGTGCTAGGATTAAAGGCGTATGCCATCACCGCCCAGCCCCCACATACACTTAACTTTTTTTTTTTTTTTAAAAAAAAAAATAAGCACTGAGACCTAGAGAATAAGTGAGTGGTTAAGAGCACTGGCTGCTCTTGCAGAAGACTTGGGTTCAGTTCTCAACACCCATACTAAGAAGCTCACAACCATCTACAACTCTAGATCCAGAGGCTCTAATGCCTTCTTGTGGCCTTCACAGGCACTGCACACAAATGGTGTGTATACATACACACAGGCAAAACACGCATACACCTAAAAATTAAATAAAGCTAAGTAGGTGGTGGCACACACCTTTAATCCCAGCACTTGGGAGGCAGAGACAATTGGACCTCTGAGTTTGAGTCCAGCCTGATCTACAGAGTGAGTTCTAGGATAGCTAGGGCTACACAGAGAAACCCCTATCTCAAAAAAACAGAAACAAATAAACAATTTTTTTTTAAAAAAAAAAAAAGCACTGGTATGAAATGTTAGAGATAGGCAGAACATCACAGCCATTCCCAACAAAGCCAAGAGGACAAACAGAGCAAAGCCTCCTGCAGGGGCTACAGACCAGTCAGGCCTTTCCGCAGGCCAGGGCTGGGTTCAACTCAAGCATCTTCCTGATCAGCAAGGCCTTGGGGTGGGGGGCTGTGTGACTGAACTTCCTCAGCTCATCCACCTGGGGCCACACTAGATTGACATCAGCCTCATCTGACTTCCTCTCCTGAAAGGAGCCTGCACCTGCTATGAGCAGCCAAAGGGATGGTAGAACACCCCCATCACGTGACAGAACACTCCACCTGAACCCCCACCTCCATTCCAGGTTCTCAGTGCCTCTATCCCATTGCTGGCTTCAGCCGTCACTAGAGACACACTGAGCTACAAGTCCCTGCAAAGCATTTCCTGGGCCATGGCCTTTGGATCAATGCAAGGAGCTGATGGGCGCTGCTTATTATCTCCACGCTCACAGACTGAGGAAGCCGAGGACTTTCGAGGGTCTTTGCCTAGAGTCACACAAGGAATTGGAGACAAAGTGTATTTCAACTCAGGAGTTGGTACTAAGAGGTCATTTTGTACTATTTTTTTATTAAGTATACAATATTTTATCTGTGTGTATGCCTGCAGGCCAGAAGAGGGCACCAGACCTCATTACAGATGGTTGTGAGCCACCATGTGGTTGCTGGGAATTGAACTCAGTACCTTTGGAAGAGCAGGCAATGCTCTTAACCGCTGAGCCATCTCTCCAGCTCAATTCAGGAGTTGGGAACTGGCTCAGCTGTTAAAACACTTGCGGCTAAAGTGTGACAGTTCAGATCCCCAGAACCTACATAAATGTCAGGTGGTATGGCAGACCACCTATAATTCCAGTCTCAGGAGGAGCCTGGATCCCCAGCACAAGCTAGCCAGAGACTCAGTGTATTGGTAAACTCTAGGTTGGGATGAAGGATAATTCCTGACATCAACCATGAACCTGTAAATTCATGCATCCATGTGTACACGCATGCATTCATACATGCATCCACACAAATGAAAAAAGTATGCCTATGTATATACACACAAACAAACAAAAACACAAAAGGAAAGTAGATTTCAGGTCTCAACCATTCACCCCAGATTCTCATCTCCACATCTGAATATAAGATCCTAGTCTCACAGCTTCCTCCCTTGGTGGGCCTCAGACTCCCCACACAGAGGACAGAGGGAAGGGGAGATGCCGTCACACCCTGATGTTATCAGGAGGCTCTAAAAAAAAAAAACGGCGCCTCAGGCTTGCAGAGGAGCCACTCCACAAGCCTGCGAATGGATGGGGGCAGCAGACACAATGCAGACAGAGTTGGGGTGTTGCTCAGTGGCACAGCACTTGCCTAGCATTGTAAAGTGCTGGGCTCCATCCCCAGTGCCAAAATGACTATAAGTAGGAGTAATAATTATGAAGAAGGATGAAAGACCAACCTAGCTCCACGCCAACAACCACAACCACGGCAGACACAATTGATGACTGAACCCTTCCTCTGCATCCTTCTCAACACAGGTGAGAATGTATGGTCTCTGGATCAATTTTACACACACACAAACACATACACAACTAATTTCTATTTTTATATAAATAGAAATATTATATATAATACATATATGTGTGTATATATATACATATATGTGTGTGTATATATATGTGTGTGTGTGTATATATATATATATATATATATATATATATATATATATATATATATATATATCTTGGATTTTAGAGATCAGGCCTTATGTAGCTCAGACTAGGTCTGAACTCATTATGTAGCTGAGGATGACCCTGAACTTCTGATTCTCCTGCCTCTACCTCCCAAGTAGTAGGATTATAAGCATGTTTGTTTATGCCAGTTTACGTTGTGCTGGGGTTGAAACCCAACACTTCCTGCATGCGAGGAGAGCACTCTACCAATGTGAGTCCTATCCCCAGCCCTATTCCTGCCTGTTTCATGAGCACCTATCCTATCAGGCAGGCACCAAGGCTGGAAGGAGGACAGAACATGGAGGGTACATCATAGAATCAAGGAGGCCTCAAGAGGAGAGAGCTAGAGGTTGGGAATTCCAGGAGGAAAAGTTCAGGGACTAAGGGTGAAGGTTTGATAGATCAGTGGGACTTGAGGTGAAAATAGAGGGTGAAGACCATACAACCCAAGGATAGGTTATACATGATGACACACAGCTTAAATCTCAGCAGTCAGGGGGCAGAGGTAGATCTCTGTGAGTTTGAGGATAGCCTGATCTACACAGAGATCCAGGCCAGCCAGGGCTACACAGTGAGATACGGTCTCAAAACAGCACAACACAGCCTCCCAGCATAAGAGGCTAAAAACTTCAGGTATAAGAAGTTGACTCCCAGAGAAGAGCAGCAATCACTACTTAAAGGTCAGAGGTCAGAGGTCAGAGGAAGAGATCTAATACCACAGGTCAAAAGTCAGCCTTACCTGGTCCCCCTGGCGGGCTATGATGGTGCCAGCTTTGGCATGATGGAGCAAGACTCTGCTGTTCAGTAGAGAGGGGTCCTGGGAAGGGAAGGGGGTTGAGATGGACCCAGCCAGGCCTTTAACCTGCCTCCCTCATCCCCTGCCTCCCTCCGCCCCGTCTACGACTGCCCACCTCAATCCGCATCAGCTTGGCTAGCTCTCTCTTCGCAGCCTCAAAGATGCTGCTTGTCTGGCGGCCCTGGTAGGGCCCAAAGGGGCAGCCCCCTGTGGCTGACTCATCTTCACAGTAGCTGTATTCGCAGGCACCTGCTGGCTGCTCCCGGAGCTCCTGAGTGGGGGTCTGTGTAAGGCAGGGGTGTGTGACTTCCTGCCGACCCCCCAATTGACCTTTTCAAGTGACTCACCAAGACCGGAGGTCGGAAGAGGGAGGGGGTGAGATGAGAGACAAGAGAGGGCCTTACCCTAGCGGATGTTGTCTGAGGTCCTCCAGATGCCTCTTCTTGAAGGGAAACAGATATCCGGCCACGCTCATAGGCCATGTCAAAGTCGGAACGAGGGCCGCCTTGTAAGCCTGTGCATGGTGGACAGGCAAGAAAGCCAATAAAGATGGAGCTGGGGTGGAACTCAGCGATGAAGCATTTGCCTAGAATGTGTAAGGTCCTGGGTTCCACCCCCAGGCCCAAAGGAAATAAGTAAACAAATAAGTTAGTACCGGCAGCTCTAAGCTATAACCAATCTTAATTCCACACTAACCCTGCAACCACGGCAGACATGACTAGTTGATGACCACACTTTACTTCTGTATCTTTCCTAACACAGTGGGGGGGGGGGGGGGGAGAACGATCTCAGAGCATACCCACCAAAAATAAGAAGCAAGGAAATAGGATCTATATGCCCGCTTTGTAGGTAAGAGAACAAAATCAGGACTGACAAGCGGCATGTCCTGGATTCCAATCTAGACCCCTGACAGCATTTTCCACGCCACCACCCCTTACTCCCCACTACAAGGGCTCCAGACCTGAGATGTCTACTGGCATGGAGATGCAGCGGCTCAGCAGCGGGGCTGAGAGCGGGGCTGAGGGGGCTTCTAGAGATGTGGGCTTCACCGGATCCCCTGGGGAGAAAAAGGCTCAGTATCCTGCACTCAGACCCATAGGCCTCAAGCTAGGACTAGAGCGTGAGAAACAGAAGGGGCCTGGGGCAGGATCGAGTTAAACCTGTAAAACTAGGCTCAGTGAGTAAGGGCTTGGGGTATCAAGAGCTCTGGTCCCTGGACTCACATGGTAGAAAGGGAGCACTAACCCGGGCAAGCTGTCCTCTGACCTCCACTGCTTGCTACGGCGTGTGTGTGTAACCGCTCCCCCACCCCCCCCAAATAAACACATGTCAAAAACAGAGCACACAAAGCTGAGGGACTGGAGAGCCCAGAGGCGGAGACAGGGCTGAACGGGCTCAAGTCCCTAGCTGCGAAGGGGAGGAAGGAGTCGCTCAGGTACCTGCGGGTCCAGGCAGTGGGGCTCCGGTGGGGTCAGGGGGACGGCCAGAGGTCTCCTTCGAGGCTTCCTCGGCACCCGAGGTGCTGACGACCCGTTTAGAACCACGAACAGGGCTGGTGCGGGTTGGGAGGCCAGGGCTGGGGAATAGGCGTAGGGGTTGGATCTCCTGGAGTAGGGGAGTAGAGAATAATTTATGTCTGGGTATCCCCCAACTGTGTCCCCACATCCTCTTGTGCTTGCATCCAACTCACGTGGCTGAAGAGTTCATTTGTCAGACCTAGGTAATTGTGAAGTGCCAGGAAGGTCACTCTTTGCAGCCTGACCATGATGATCTGCAGGGGTGGGGGGGCAGGACCAGAAGAGAGGAGCGGTCAGGATCAGCAGCCAGCATCAGTAGCCTCCACGGAGGTCTGCTGCTCAGGGGTGACAAGCAACACAACTGCCTATCCACCGCCGCACTGATGCCTGGGATAGGTGGGGTGGGTACGAGAGTGGGGTGCTCTGCCGCCCACAGAGGAGGTGAAGGGCCAGCTGACCTGCACCACTCGCACCAAGCTCTCAGGGTACTTGGTGAAGACAGCCGAGAAGGCTTCCACTGGGAGTCTCAGTACCGTAGAGTCCCGGGCAGCCCTAGCTGACACAGTCCGCTGGGGATGCTGGTGACCCTGGGAGATGGGTGGAAAGAAGAGGTAAGATCTGTGAGACCGCAGGTGCAGGTGACCACTAGCAGCATCGGAGCTGATGAAATGGGGCCTCCCACCTCTCGACCCAGCATGGAACTGTCACTCACGGTGATGACGTCAAGGATGCTCAGAAGGCTGTTGACGCTGTCTCCAGGGACCACTTCCTTCACCACACACTCCTTCCCATCCTGAGACACAGGGGCCACTGATCAGGGTCAGCCTTCTCCGACTCACCCCAGTAATAACCAACCTCCTAACCAGCTGCCGTTTTCTGCCCATCACTCCTTGCCCATTTGTGTGGACCTCCCCAAATGGTCACTTGGTCCTCTGATATTTTTTATAGCACTAGAATTAGAACCCAGAGACCCTGCACGTACCGGGCAAGCGCACACCAGCGAGCACTTCCCTGGGGGATTCTAGGTAGAAGCTCTACCATACCTGCTGTCTCTCACCGGGCAAAAGTTCTACCACTGAGCTCCACATGAAGTCATCATTAACCTGACTTCTGACCACGCAACTCCAAAAGTAGTGTCTAAGCCCAGGAGAGAGGTGCAGTGCCCCCCCTCCCACGGTGGCTCCGAGAGGTTCACTCACAGGCCCTGGCAGACAGAGCTCCAGCAGCCCATCTTGAACCACGTAGATGCTGGCATCTGGCTGACCAGGCCGAAAGACGTAGTCGCCCTGGCCAAGACGCTGGAACACCATGTGCCGGCAGAGCTCCAGGAAGAGCGGCTTCTCAAAGTGACCCAGCACCCTGTAGAATGGGCAGGGAGAGAGGGATGGAGGGGGTCAAAGCAGCCCCAGGCTGTGCAGGAACCTCAAAACTATCCAGACCCTGACGCCTACCGAACGTTCTTGAGCATGTAGAGCACCTCAGAGGGTAGGTGGGAATTGGCCAGGTCGCCTTCTGTGAGGTCAGCCTCCAGCACTGAAGGTGGGGGCTCCTTCCGTTGTAGGGTGGGAGTCTCCTTCTGGATACGCAAGATCCTGATGGGAGGAGGGGTTGGGTCAGTGGTTCTCAACCGAACACGACAACCCTTTAATACAGTTCCTCATGTTGTGGCGATCCCAATGCTAAAATTATTTTCATTGCTACTTCATAACTGTAACTCTGCTACTGTTATGAATTATAATGTAATATCTGTGTTTTCTGATGGTCTTAGGCGACGCCTGTGAAAGAGTCATTTGACCTCCCCAAAGAGGTCTCGAGCAACAGTTTGAGAACTGCTGGGTTAGAGGAATGATAGAAAGCTCAGGCACCCATTTACCCCTTCCCTCTGGTTTATACAGAGCAAATTCCGGCCCATTGTCTAGATCAGGCCCTCTACTTACTTTTATCATTAAAGTTTTATTAGCGCACTGCCGTGATAATTCACTCATGTATTACTTATTACCTCTCATTTCAAAGGGAGAGGTGGATAGCCAGCACAGAGACTGTATATGTATGCCCCACAAAACCTAAAATGTTTACTATATGACCTTTTACAGGGAAATTCATGGTGCAAATTTCAGGGACTTGCTTCCCCAGTCACAGGGCTCCGGAATGGATCCTCTAGTTTCTCAGGGGTTTCTTTTATTCATTCACAATTTCACACATCTGTCTAATGGACTTTAATCATACCCTCCATCATCCTCTCCAACCCTCTCCTCTTTTTGCCAACCTCCTTCTTTTGGGGAAGTTCCCTTCCTACTTTTGTGGGGTGTCTTGTTGATTTTTGTGGCCCTCTGCATTTAACTAGGGGTGCCTGCAGGAGCATGGGTTGGAGGTTATTTACTTGAGCAAGGGCAACTTCCCGGTGGCTACACCATTGAGGACTAGGGCAACTTCCCGGTGGCTACACCATTGAGGACTAGGGCAACTTCCCGGTGGCTACACCATTGAGGACTATGGCTCAAACCATCACTGATAGTCTGTACTTCCTCAGGAAGGGGTGTAGCCTCATGAACCCCGTCCCCTGGACTCTGTAGTGTCAATGACAACTCCTGATAGCAATCTGAGACTCAGGCTGTAGGCATAGAGAGCACTTGTACTTATCACAGGAGACCTGAAAGTCGTTCCAGCTCACAGAGTCCTGAGCAAGCCTCGGACATGAGCGTGCTCTGAAGAAGCTCCCAGATACAGACTTCTGTTCTCTGGAAAGACCTTTCTGGGTTTTTGTTTGTTTTGTTTTGTTTTCCGGAAGCAGGGGCCAGGGCAATGGCTCAGTCGAGAGCACCTGCCGTACAAGCATGAGGACTTGAGTTTAATCCCCCACATCCACGTGCTTTGCCAACCTGAGCCATCTTCCCAACCTGATCAGAACAAACTAGAAACAAATAACCCTTCTACCCAAATCATAGAAAGCTCTGCAACATCATGGTTTGCCAGAGTCAAGGATGGCCCCTGGAGTTAAATAATACAGCCTTGAGAAAGACCTTCAGGTAGACCTCGTGCTGCAAGAAGATCCCAGAACCTTTTCTTAATTTACAGAGATTCCTGTAAGAGCCTTCTCCAAGACACCAACAAACACCTGAGTCAACCTTTCTGTTTCTTTTCCTTTCTCTTCCTTCCTTCCTTCCTTCCTTCCTTCCTTCCTTCCTTCCTCCCTCGCTTTCTTCTTTCCTTTTTCCTTTCTGGCTTTCTGAGGCAGAGTTTCTCTGTGTAAAAGCCCTAGCTGTCCTAGAACTCACTCTGTAGACCAAGCTGGCCTCAAACTCACAGATATCTGCTTGCCTCTGCCTCCCAAGTGCTGGGATTAAATGTGTGTGCCACCACCATCCAGCTTCTTCCTATGTTTCTAACGCAAAGGAATTACTTTCCTAAAATTTTTAACTTATATTTGTATATTTATTTGTGTATGCATAGGTCAGAGCATGACTTGCAGGAGTCAGTTCTCTCCTTCCCCCACGTGGGTTCCAGGAACGGAGCTCATGTCTTCAGACTCAGCAACAAATGCCTTTACCCCCTGTGCTATCTTACTGGCCAACAAAGGAATTCTTAAAGATGGCAAACATGATGGGCACAGGCCTGTCATGCCAGTTACTCAGGAGGCTGAGACAGAGGGATCACTCATTCAAGGGCTACAGAGAAAATTCAAGAACAACCTGGATAACTTAGCAAGACCTGGTCTCAAAAAAAAAAAAAAAAACACCATATATATATATATATATATATATATATATAGAGAGAGAGAGAGAGAGAGAGAGAGAGAGAGCACTTGAGTTTGGCTCACTGGTAAAACTGCTTACCTAGCATGGCCAAGTCTCTGAGTTTGATACTATGTAACAATAATTTGATACTGTGCACCAAATTAAATATGCTCAGTAAAACAGAAAAGTAGGGCCAGCAAGATGGCTTGTGGGTAAAGGTACTTTCTGCCAAGTCTTACAACCTGAGTTTAATCCCGGGGAATCACATGGTGGAAGGAGACAACAAGTTGCCATGCACATGCTATGTCATGTGCACCTCTATATATAAACACATATGCAATAAATAAACAAATTTTAAGTAAAGTAGGGGCTAGGGATATAGCTCAGTGGCAGAATGAATGCTTGCTGCAAAAATAAACGAATCAATGAATGAATGAAAGGGGGTGTGGCTCAGTTTGTAGAGTGCTTGCCTGGCAGGCACAAGGCCTTGAGTTTAATCCCCTGGACCATATAGACTAGGCATGGTGACATATACCTATAATATACCTATAATCCCAACTCAAAGGAGAACCTGGAGTCAGTGTTAGTCTTGACTATATAGAAAGTTCCAGGCCAGCCTGGGCTAAATGAGGCCTTGTCTCAAAAAACCAAAACAAACCCAAGCAAACAACAACATACACACACACACATGATAGCTCCCAGGGAAAGAGAACTACCCAGGTGAACAACACAGACCACTCAAGAGAGATGCTCTCCTGTATAGAAAGAGTGATGCCCCGGAGAAGAGAATCCTGAAACAGCCCCTCTAGCTAGCCACACAAACACTGAGAAAACTGCAGTACGCCGCCTTGAATAAACTCTCCAATATGGCAAAACACCAGGTGTAGATACCTAAAGACATGGTAGATAGCCTTTGGGACAGGGGAACATTATCGAGACAAGTCTTAAGCCACTGAGACAGCCGCTGCCAAGTGAAAGCCTTGAGATGGCCCGCTGAAGTGGTACCTCCCAAGACAGTCCATAAGTTTAAATAACTCTGAGGTACAGGTGTGAGCTGACCCCTGCCCACCACTTGATAGTATACCCAGTGCCAGCCTTACTTCTTGGCAATGTTAAGCATCTTCAGTTTCTTCTTCATGCGGGGCCGGGAAGTGGTGGAGACTGACGTGTCCACCAGGGAAGAAGTGGATTGTGATACCTGGGAGAATTAAGAATATGAGGTTAATTAGAGAAAGAGGAAGGGCAGATCCAAGGGGACCTTATATAAGGGCAGAGGTGTTCCCTAATAAGTGTAAATAGGGAAAGGGCCGAGTTCCTATGGTCAGCCAGGCCAGCAGGAGGTCCTGGAACTCACCTTCCGCATAATTTTCCGGCCATAGAAAAGCACTTTATCCCGCTTCCGGAAACGATACCGAGGGCCCTCCGGGGCTGGAGTTTCTGGGGATAGGTGGGAGATAAGGGAGGGTGCTTTGAGCTCCACACAGGCTCCAGCAAATTTCCCACCCCTGCTCCTTGGGCTCTCCGGGTATTGAAGCTCCCCTTCCATCCCTACAGTCTTTCCCCAGAGGGGCCCTTTGAATCCTCACTCTGCACCCGTAGCCTCCGCACCACCAAGAGGATGAGCACAGCGGTGACCAGCACCGCCACTCCGGCCCCGATCATCACGCCCAGCACCTGCGGAACGAACGGCACAGGCTGGGCACCGCATATCCGTCTCGCCAAGCCCTCCTCCGGGGCCTTTAGAATCACCTCTGCCCCGGAGGAGGTCGTATTCAGCTCGTGACTCGGTGTCCCCATCTGCAGAATGGGTCAATGCCGGTTCCCTTCCCACCTCCACGGGGGGAAGCGACTGACTCTTCCCTGAGGCTAGGTATCCCGCGATGCATGCCGGGAAACGTAGTTTCGCCTGCATATTCATCGTTCTCGAAGAGAGAATCCCGCGGCGTATAGCAAGCCCGCCGGGAGTTGTAGTCCTGTGCACAAATTCCCCAACCCTTACCATTCCGGTTTGCAGTGGAGCCTCCATTGGTTGTTTCAGACTAGGTAGCAGGTCTGATAGCCTGCAGTCCTGGAAATCGAGGAGCAGAAGGGAGCAGAGCAAGATGTCAATCAAGCCTACCCAGCCCGGATCACAAACTCCGACCCCAGTTCTACTCACAAGCCACGCCCCCTAGATACCTTTGGCCTGGATGACTTCTCCATTCTCCGGGGTTTGGGTGGGAGCGGCTAGAGGGGTTGCTGCTGGACAGAGGGATGCGGGCAAATTGGCCTCCCATCCCGGATCTAGGGGTGAGATCAACCCTAGCTCCTTGTTAGACCCCCTCGCTTATACATAAGGCAGACCAGACTCCCCAACATATTCATCAGCACCCAACGGCCAACGGGTAGTGGTCCAGTCAACAACTCCCTGGCAGGTGTCCTTAGGCCATGGTCTCTTCTGAAAGTGGTTCCTTCGTTAGCCTTGGCTTTCCATAGGTCTGACTAGTCTTGACTAACAAACCCTCAGGCTGGACGCCCTCCTACATCCTGTTAAGACTTGATGTTCCACTCCAGGAAAAGCTAGGACCCGTAAGCCAGGAAGCTGAGGCGACAACAGGACTCTGGGCTCCTGACCCAAGCCTGTCCCATCGAGAAGTTTGGGAGCTGGGTCGTTGAGCACTGCCATGGACTCTCTTGGAAATGGGACCCTAAGGCCCTCGGGGTGGGATGAGCCCCCAAAGTGTTATAGATTTACACTTGCAGATTGAACTGTCATGAAACAGGAAAGTTAGGGATCATAGGAATGATGCAGGCGGTATAATCAGGGACGCCGGAATTGGGGGAGGGAAGCGGCGCACTGGAACGTTACTGAGAGATCCAGAGATATACATAACTACTATCTAAAAGTCTAGGTGTTGGGAGAGCACCCGGGAGCTTCCTGGAAGGTACTGAGGGAAAATGGAATGCTACCGGGACTCTTTAGGGACGCTGGAGATCTTTTTGATACCTTAGACTATTAATGCGAATTTAGAGGGATCGCAGAGCCCTGAGATGCTACCTGGAACATCGTTAGAATAACTACTCCCCTTCTGTACTCCAGGGCGCACCTGGCTATCGAAGCAGAAACGCCGGTGCAAGGAACTCGGGAATGGGGGTGGGGTGGGAGCATCAGAAAGTCGGGACCTACCCGGAATCAGAGGACAAATCCATACGGGACAAAGCTGAAGCTTGCTAACGGTCCTCGAATGGACATCCTTGCTCGGTTGATATAAACTCGGACCACCCAGGAGCTACAACCAGTGTTCACCCAGCGTTGGCCAACACCCCTAGCTTTCCGTCCGCAGCCGTGGCACCTTTAAATTATTCCACTGCAAGGCACGCCCCAGCTCCGCCTCCCGCCATGCTTGGAAGGTCGCACTACGCCAGCCAAGCCGAGTGTGGCGCGGCCTCTTAAAGGAGCTGACTTGTGGTGAAAGGGCTACCCTCCCACCCCCTCTACAAATTAGATCATCACGTTTATGTTCCCTTTTATTTAACAGCAACCCTTCATGCCCTCCCTTTCCCAGTGTCCGATTCGACAAGTCCACAAGGCCTGTCAAAAGCAGATCTTTAAAAGCAAATTCGAAAAATAAATAAGCTGGGGTTCCAGCAGTACAGGGGATAAAGTCTATGGCGATGATCCTGGAATCAGTTCACCAGCAGCGAATGGTCCTCCGGGGAGTCCCTGGAAAAGAGAAGTGGAAAGAAGGAGCTTTGGATCTCTCTGGCACACACGCCTTCCCCTAGGCTCTATCAACCCACAACCCACACCTGGGGCTCCAACCTTCCACAGCAGCAGAGCAGGCTGCAAGCCGAGCCACTTCCGCGACGGAACTTGCCAGATGTGGGACTATCTTGGCACTGTTCGATGTAAGCCTGGAGCTCACTCTTCTCTGTGCCAGTACCTCCCGGGTGCTGGGGAGAGATGATGCCCCAAAACAGAGCATGAAAGTTGGTCCTGACCTCTAAAACTCTTAAGGTGCAGTCAGCTGGGTGCCCCACTGTTTCTCTGATGGGACCACCTTGGTCTCACTTCTGGACCTTTGCCTTGTAGCTTGCTTCACTGTAGAAACTTTTCCCATCCCTGGATGTGGCCACAGGTCTCAATTTTATTGGTTTAGTGCCCTCTGCTGTAGGCTAGGAGCCTAGACCGAGTATTTTAGCAATCTATCTTCGGAGCTGAAACAAGGTAACTCACAGCTATGAATGTAAGGCCTGAACTCCTACATCCAAAGGTGCTACACGAGTGTGCTCCAGCAAGACTCAAGATGGCTGCTTGGGGCCTGGGTGACAATAAAATACTTGTGGGATGGCTACAGATCATCCATGTGGGAACGAGTATACACATCTGCTATCAATGACATAAAAGGAGGCAGGGTCCCAGGAAAACCTTCTATTCATGACTTCCTGGGGCCACCACTATTTCTCCAAGCCCTTTCTGGCTACCAAGTCTTGAATCTTCCAGTCTACACGTATGCTCTCCCTTGGGATTCCATCTCTCCAATCCAGAATTCTTAGGAGTAGAGGGGAAAATAAGAAGCAGAGACCTGCCACAAAGGCTTTTAGATACTTATGTATATTTGCTTCATTTGTATGTGTGTGTGTTTAGCTCCTCTGTCTTCTTGGGTGCTAAGAAAAAGTTGTTTTCCTGAAATCTGTGGGAGGCTGAGTGAGAGGACAGTGGGGTACCAGGGAGGCAGGATTCACACTCAGCAAACATGTCCCAAGGAGTGTGGAGTACACTGGGCATCAAGTGGTCACCGTCCATCTAGTGCTAATGGGAAATATGAATGGTACATGGACTGATAGTCACTACCAAGAGGTATAAAAGAAGCATGCAAAGTTACAAAAGGACCCTGATACAATTGGTATTAGGGTAGGGCTGGGAAAACTTCTAAGCTGGAAACGTGGCTCAGTTGGAGAGTGATCGCGTAGCGTTTGGGAAGCCCTGGGTGCCATTCCCGGCACCACATACACTTGATGTGGTGGTAAGCATCTATAAGCCCAGCACTCAGGTGGGGGGAGCAGGAGGACAGAAGTTCAAGGCTATCCTCCAAGGGCAGAACTTATCAGGCCTGTAAGATGGTTCAGAGGGTAAATAAAAGCGTTTGACGCCAATCCTGGTGATTCCACATGGTGGAAGGAGAGAACTGACTTCTACAAACAACACTATGCTGTGCACAACCCTCTCCCACCCCCCAAATAAGTAAATGTTTAAAAAAGATCACGAGGAGGAGGCCAGTTGGCCCAGCAGGCCTCGAGCTCAGGTCTATGACTCGTGTGGTGACAGGAGAGACCCAATTCCGGCAGGTTGTCCTCTGACCTCCACACATGTGATGAGATGTGTGTGTAAGGGTGTGTGCACACACACACAGAGGAAAGAGTAAATAAAATACACGTTTTTGTCCCCCAGCAGGACTACAGAAATCTGTCCTTTCTCGCCCATCCAGCTGAATGCAGCTGTGATATGCCCTAGGCTTCTCTTTCAGGATGACCCCCCCTCACAATCCCAACTACCCACAAATCCAGTTCCAGCGTGCTCTCTCCTTGGACTGTCTTTCCTGCTTGACCTACTGTGACCCCAGGTCAACTCTGTGAAGTCAGGCAGCCCTTGGAACTAATTCAGAGGGAGGGGAGAAGGAAAAGGATTTCGAGGAAGGGAGGAGGGTACAGACGGCTGACCTTGATGGTGTCATAGGCGCCCGTGATTAGCGCAATGAAGAGACTCAGCACCATGTAGATGAAGAGGCTGATGAAGGAGTAGAGGTAGAGCTGGGAGAAGAGCCACACCAGGCTACTGCGACCCTGCTGGGCCTGCATGGCCGCGAATGTCACAAACATGTCGTCCCCGTTGATGAGCGAAAACAGACACTCGGACACCATCGACAGCGAGCGGAACTGTGGACAGCGAGGTGGGGCGAGAGGACAGATATGGCTGGGGGCTGCCAGGCTCACCAGGGTCAGCGGCAGAATGACTGGCAGCTGGGCCCATCTGAGGGTCATCATATCAATGGCGAAGTCGGGGAGTTAAAGGTCACGGGCCCAAGGACTGTCAGAGGGGCTGATAGGTGGAGTAACCCAAGTCAAGACAGCCATTAGTGACCACAAGAATGAGCAGGTCACAGGGTCAATGTCAGGATCACTGCGGGTCAGAGGGGACAGAATATAAAACTGCTACAAGGCACAGAGGAGGTGGCTCAGCTGGTAAAGCATGAGATCCCACGTTTGAGCCCCAGCATCTACATAAAGAATTGAGTGTGGAAGTGTGCCTGCAATCCCAGAACTGGAGAGGTGAAGACAGGGGGATCCCTTGGGGCTCAGAGGCCAGATAATTGATCCTGATCATGGGTTGCAGACCAATTAGACCCTGTTTCAAAAGAAAAAACCAAGATATGGCTGGACATGACGACACTCCCAGCATTCTGGAGGCAGAAGAATGTATGTCTGTGAGTTTGAGGCTAGCCTGTTTATATAGTGAGTTCCAGGATAGTCAGGGCTACACTGTGAGACCCTGTCTTAAAACAAAACTATATGGGTGAAAATTGTTTTAGAAATGACAGCAAAGGCTGACCTCTGACTTCCATATACATGTGCATACACAGTACATGTACACATGCACTCACACACATATACAATTTACTTACACAGATGATAAAACAAAACCCTACAAGTCTGTAGGTATGGTAACAGAGGTCAAGGTGGGTCTTTTGGGTCATCAGATCAACAACTAAGAGACCAGAGGCTGGGAGAGGGGTGGGAGCCTGGGGCCCTTTGGCAGTTCACAAATACAGCCCCCGGTAGCCCATACCTTCACATGGTAGGGTCCCAGGACAATCCAGCCACAGAAGCAATAGCCCAGGTAGATGACAGCCACACAGCAGCAGAAACGCATGACACTGGGCAGTGCCACACGCAGCGTGGCAATCAGGATCTGCAGAGAGGAAACGGAACCACAGTGAAGACAATGGCCACAGCCCAACTAGCTCTCAAATGGCAGGGAGGACCTCACCAATGTGACCAGAGGAGCTGCTGAGTTTAGATAGGGCAGGACCCACCTGGGAGGAGCCTAGGACATACCACAGCTGGACTCAGCTGGATGGGCAGGTAGGGACAGGCTCCCGTGGTCCTGCCCGGGTACAAAGACGCGTGTGTCTGTGGTAGGTGGGTATAAGAAAGAGATTTGTGGTTTGGTAATGGAGTTCGGTTGTAGGGTGCCTAGTACGCACAGGGCCTTGAGTGTGATCCCTGGCGCTACCTAAAGCCAAGCATGATGGCATACAGCTGTCATTCCAGCAGGAACTCAAGGTTATCTTCAAGTGTGTAGTAAGGCCAGCCTGGGCCACACAAGACCTTGCCTTAAAAAAGAAAAAAAAAAAACAAAATACAAAGCTGATGGTAGTGGTGCACGCTTTTAATCCCAGCACTCAGGGAGGCAGAAGCAGGAAAATCTCTGAGTTCAAGGCCAACAAGGTCAGGACTACACAGAGAAACCACGTCTCAAAAAAACCAAAACCTAAAACTAAAACTAAAAAATAAAGATGTGGTGGTGCATGTCTTTAATCCCAGCACTCAAGAGGCAGAGGCAGGCGGATCTCTGTGAGTTTGAGGCCAGAGCAAGTTCCAGGACAGCCAGGGCTACACAGAGAAACCCTGTCTCAAAAACTTGAAAATAAATAAAAATAAATAAATAAAGGAAGAAGAAAGGGGCTTGTGATGGGTCACCGACTGACAAGAATTAGTGACTGCTTTGTGTGCTTGGGTTTGTTTGCGAACTTGGGGCAGATGATACCCAGGGCCAGCTAAGGGCAGGAGACTTACGTTGTACTTGTGGAAAAAAGTCAGGTAGCGGATGACACCAACCCAGACGAGCAGCGTGGAGGTACCCAAGAGGATGCTGCAGACATCATAGCTAGCTAGGTTCTGTGGGCAGGAGTGAGGGATCAACTCATAGGCATACTCTACGGGGGGAGGGGAGATGGTCCCCAAACAGGCAAAGACATGAAGACAGAGACACAGGGCCCCGAGAGCAGGGCACTGGAAGGACTCGTACCTTTGCCTCAATGCCAATCTTCATGACAGTGCCCGAGATGGTAAGCACGTCACTGGTAACCAATAGGATGTACCAGCCATTGACGAACTCGAGCCGTTCCCACAGACTAATTTCCCGACCCCGTCGCCGCCACATGAATGCAACAAACTCCTATGGGAGGAGCCCAGGTGAGGGTCTATCTAGAAACTACTAGGCCATCACCCCCACCATGGCCCCAGGGCTGGGCAAAGTGGGCACCAGCGCTCGTGACACCAGGGCCTCACGTTCTGCAGTAGGAAGCCACGTAGCAGTGAGCGGGCACACAGCAAGAAAGACAGGGAGCAGGTGAGGATGACCACCACATCAAATAGAAGCCGGAAGCTGTTGTCTCCTACAGGAAGGAGGGTGTGTCCCATCAAAATTCACATGGGGCCATAAGAGGTTGGGGCTAGGGGTTGGGCCAAGGAAGGAGTCCTAGAGGAGAGAGAGAGTGTGTGTGTGTGTGTGTATGGCTGGTTTAGGGCCATCAGTAGATTTAGGGATTTCCTAGCATGAAAAGTGTCAAAATCCCTGATGAACACTGATATGGAGCATAATTCTTTTGCAGTGTTAAGCCAAGCATTCTACCACTAAAATACATCCCCACCCTGTTTTGTTTGGTTGTTTGTCTCAAAGACAGGATCTCATATATCCCAAGCTGATCTCAAACTTACTATGTAACCAAGGTTGGTCTTGAATTCAGCCTCAAGAGTATTAGGATTACAGGAAAGCTAATTTTTTTTTTAAAAAATTTCAAAGCACTGAGAATTGAAGATATTACCTCATATCTGCTAGGAATTACTCTGCTACTGAGCTACATCTCCAGTCCATTTTGTTTTATTTTGAGACAGGGTCTTGCATAGTCCAGGGTAATCTGAGATTCACTATGTAATCAGGGTGACCTTGTACTCCTAACCCTTGTGCTGAGAGTATACAAAAATATTTATTTACTTATGTATTTATTTGCAGTACTAGTGACTAAACCTAAGGCCTTGAACATGCTAGGTAACAATTGTACCACTGGGTTACACCCCCAGTCATCTTTTTACTTTTTGTTTTAAGGTCTCTAAATTGCCCAGCTGTCTTTGAGTTCATTCTGAAGTCCAGTAGGCCAGGCAGATTTTGAATTTGTGATCATCCTACATCAACCTCCTAAAGAGTTGGGATTACAGGCCTGTCTACTTGTGATGAACTTGACTGGGTCCAGGACCCTCCCAGGCAGGCCATGGTGCATGACTGACGATGGTGCTCATAAACAGGGCGTGGAAGTTAAGGACACTGGATAGTACTATAGGAGGCCCAGGAAACACCTTGGAGTTATGACTGTTTTGGGGGGCATTGGGGGGTGTCTGAGGGTAGGAGGGTTTTACCATGTCTGGAGACACTGGGATGTTTACACTCCTGGATGTGGGTCTGGGTCTCCAGGCGGATAGGGATTCGTCCACTGTGTGCTTTATTGTCAAACGTGATCTGAAGGGGTAAGGGCAGAGTAAACCTAAACAGCCCCAAGCCCCAGCTCCCAACCCCCATGACAGATGGCCCAGGTCCTAGCCTCTACCCCATCACTCTCATACCATCTTGGTGAAAGCTCTCGGATGCCCCCTAACAGGCAGAGGGTGCTTGGGAGTCACCCATTTGCTCACCAGGACACTGAAGGTGTAGCAGTCTGGGATCTCATTGTTGATGAGGCTCTGCAGGTTAATCGTTTTCAGCTGGAAGTGGATGGTGACGTTGATCAGCCTGTCGGGAGAGGCTTAGGTGAGGGTCAGGGGCCCAATGTCAGTCGCTCCTATCCTGAGCTGACTCTGCAGCTAGCAGAGGAAACAGCTGTAGTGGCTCCAGCCCCTGACTAACTCCATGAAAGTGGCTTCAGATCCAGATGTCTGGACTCTTGCCACCTCCACCCACCCCATCCTCAGCTGTGCCCTTGAGCCCCTCAAAGAATTAATCCCCTTAAGAGAAAATGGTAATACTTGTGGAATTTCAGTGTGAGGTTCTTGTAACTGGTGCTGCTATCCAAGAGCTCCAAGTCCTCACTGGGGATGTCGGGGGGTCTGTCAGGAGGATCCACCTGGATACAGTCTGAAGACAGGTAGTCACGGAAAGGACTCAGGGCACTGGGGAGGCCCAGGTCAGTCTCCCACAGTTCTGTCAGTCCTTCTTCACTGTTTCAACACCCACTTTATGCTTTATTGCTTTTTTCCAGCACTAGGGATCAAGCCTAGAATTTGCGTGCTAGGCCAGAGTTCATCAGAGCTATACCTTCAGCCCTCCCTTCACACTTGACCTTTTGCTGCCTCCACCCAAACCAGGGTTATGATCTGCCTAATGCTCTACAGAGACCACAGCGTCCCACAGGCTCTCCGAAAGCTCAGTGAGTGGATGGCATTCCAAACAATGCCTGGCTCTTCCTGCGGCGTGCATTCCAGTCAGCATGCTGCACACGTCAAATGTTCATGTTTATACAATCTGATCACACAGACAGCTCACAAGGGCAGGATTTTACATACTTTTTTCTTTTTCTCTATTTCTCTTTCTTCCAGAGCCTCACCTTTAGCCTCTCACTGGGGGATTCTAAGCAGGCTCTCTAGTGCTGAGACATATCTGTAGTCCCTAGGTCAGGATTTTAATCCTGGAAACCTAAATTCCCCCAAATTAGGCCCTGCCCTGGCTACTCACCAGTGACTACCCTTGGGTCAATGTCAAAGGTATCATTGGCTGGGTCCACATGGCCACGGTGGTAGTACCGCTGGCAGAGAGCCAGAGCAGAGCCATTGGCCCAAGGACCACCCCCACCACGGACGTAGGCATACCGGCCCAGGGATATGTCAGGCAGGATCAGGTACTGTGAATAGAGAGAAGCGGGCCTGTCAGCCCCACTTGTGCTGCACAGTACTCCCTCAACCCTCTCACACCCTCTACCTGGTCCACAGCATAGAAGATGGCTTGGTAGAGCTGTTCCCGTGTGTAGGCAGCAAAGGTGTCATCAGCGCCATCAGAGTAGCCCAGCAGGAAGAGATGTCGGAAGGCAATGGTGTTCTCTTCCCGGAATGTCACCACCAGCTGATTGCTGAGTCCAAAGAGAATGAGCTGCCAAGAAGGAGCCAGAGGTTGGCCCTGATAGGACAACTCAGCAAGGCACAGGTAGAGGAAGAAAAAGAGAATCCAAGAGATGTTCCCTGGGGTGAGACAAGGCCCTACTGGCACTGCAGGGGGGGACCTGTAATTTGCTATTCAGTCAAAGATAACCTTGACCCTGACCTTCCCGGTTCTACCTCCCAAGTGCTGGGATTATAGATGTACACCACCACACCTGGTTTATCCAGTACCAGGGATGAAACCTAGGGCTTCATGCATGCCAGGCAAGTGCTCTACCAGCTGAGCTATATCCCCAGCTGTCTTGGGGTTACTACTGTGATGAAACAGCATGACCAAAAGCAACTTGGGGAGGAAAGGGTTTATTTGGCTTATACTTCCATATCTCAGTTCATCACTGAAAGAAGTCAGGACAGGAACTCAGACAGGGTAGGCACCTGTAGGCAGGAGCCGATGCAGAGGCCATGGAGGGGTGCTGCTTACTAGCTTGCTCTATATGGCTTGCTCAGCCTGCTTTCTTATAGAACCCAGGACCACCAGTCCAGGGGTAGCCCCATTTCTCATCGATCATGAATTAGGAAAATACCCAACAGCTTGTTTACCACCAGATCTTATGGAAGCATTTTCTCAACTGAGGTTCCCTCCTGTCCGATGACTTTAGCTTGTGTCAGCATATAAAAACCACCAGCTCCTTGTACTTCTTCTTTGCCTTTGTAACATGGCGCTCTTCACTTCTCACTCCTTAAGTTCCATGCTACGCCCATAAAAGCATCCCCAGTACACAGCACAAGATGGATACTGGTAAACCTCACAGCAGTGGAGTATGGTCAATATGTTTACTGACTGACAGGTGGTGTGCTAAACCCAAGCCTCCAGGATAAGTACTGTAGGTCTACTTTAGATGAGAGGAGATCAGGACAGCATCAGATTAACTGGATTTAAATGCTGTCCGTCTACCCAGTGCTCAGTCATGACTCTTAACCTGTGTGAGCCTCAAGGGCATTTAGGTATACAATGCAGCGAAGACTATGGCCACTGCTTCTGGGAGGCTGTAAGGAGTTTCTGAGCACAAACCTCAGACTCCTTCCTAACTGGTAACCACTGTCATCGTCGTTATGAGGCAGCAAGGGGCCCCTCTGAGATGAGAACAGTGGCTGTGGTGGTTTTGGTGACATTTGGCAGAAGCCTTGCCTGACTGGTCTCACCTGCACAGTGACCACCAAGATCTTGACCACCTGCAGCATCAGCTTGCAGGGCTTACGGCCTTTGGCTCGGAACTTGTCACAGGGACTCATAAAGAAGTACTTGAGGCGGCGGCGGAGGTCTTCCTCTTCTGGGGGTGTTGTTGGGACTGGTGAAGTCCCCACCTGGGTCCCATACCCAGGATTGGGGGTCAGCAGTCTCTCGGTTTCTAAAAGAATGGGAAAAGGTAGTAGAAGATCAGGGATGGACAACACCCTTTGCTTCCTTCCCCAGCAAGTCCCACCAATCCTACAGGCAAGGGTGAATGTAGAAGAAAAGCTAGAGTGAGATCCTGTAAAACAGCTCAGTAGGTAAGGGGTTTACCACCGAGCCTGACAACCTGACTTTGATCTTCTGAACCCACATGGTGGAAGGAGAGAACCCACAAACTCATGCACACGTGCACACATACACAATAAGTAAATGTAAAAAGAAGTATTTTATTTAAAAAAAAAAAGAAAAACCAGGGCTGGGATGTAGCTCAACTGTCAGAGTGTTTGTCTAGGAAGCGCAAAGCTCTGAGTCTGATCCCAGCGTAAGAGAAAGTGAGCATGGTGGTGCGCACCTGAACTCCCAGCTCTCGGGAGCTAGAAGCAGGAGGATCAGGAGATCAAGTACATCTTTGGCTATCCAGTAAGTCTGAAGCCAGCTTGAGCTACATGAGACCCTGGTGAAAAAGGAAAGGCAAGTGGGGAGGATGGAGGTAGGAAGGGGAGAAGGCACAAATGTAATCTGAACACTGGAAAGTTGAGGCAGGAGGATTACAAGTTCTAGGCTAGCACTGGGCCACACAGTGAAAGAAAACGGAACCTGGCACGGCACAGGCCTATAATCCTAGCACTTGGGAAGTAAAGGTGGGAGGATCAGGAGTTCAAGGTAGCCACAAGTCTGGGGCCAGCCTGGGGTTCTGTCTCAAAGAGAAAGGCATGGGGGCATAAGCAGTAAGATAGCTCAGAGAGTAAACATGTTTGTTACCAAGCTTGGCGGTCTAAATTTATTCTCCTCCCTGAGCCTCAGCCTCATCTTCCAAAAGAAGTAGCCACAATCCTCCATAAATGGAGCACTCAATACTTATAAAGCTTTTATCTCAGAGCCTGGATTGAGGCTAGCCAGAAAAATCCACCAGTCTTCTTGTGGGCTCGGGGGAAGAAGGATCAGCTTGGCCTGGACTGGCTTCTTGAAGAGTTTGGCAAGGCCCCTATACTTATCCCACCTCTAGTCTACAGGTAATTAGCACATAGCAGAGCCCACATTCCAGAGTTCTCAGGACAAATCCCACAAGAAAAACCTTTGAACCCATTAGAAACCAGCCCATCCCAGGTCACAGGTCTGGGCCTAAAGGCTGGCATAATGATTCATGTCTGTAAACCCAGCAGAGGTGAAAGTTCAAGGTTTTCCCTGAACTACATATCGAAACACAGGCCAGCTTGGGTTAGAACCTGACCCAGAAGAACCTCAAAACTGGGGCTGGCTTATTAAGTAGGTAAAGTAGGTGACTCATTATGTAGGTAAAGATGCTTGCTGCCAAGCCTGACAACCTGAGTTCAATCCCTGGAACCCACATGGTGGAAGAGACAGGTTGCCCTGTGCAACCAACTCACTTATCATCCTTCAGGGGACCACATAGCCAAGAGCCAAATTCCAGCCTCGGTTCGCCTCCCCCAACTCTTCCAGAAACTGGAAATTAAAGCCATCTCCCCCTAAGGCTGAGATCCTGAAACTGCTTTGAGAATCCTGCTAGATCCAGCAGGGAAGAACCCGTTCTTCAGTGCATAACTAGGTGCACAGCTAGGGCACAGCATGGGACTCACACCTGCCAGGCAAACACTTGAGAGTTGGAGGCAGGAGAGCTATGAGTTGTAGGCCAGTGTGGGAGAGTCAACTACGAGCACAAAAACAAAGTTCCCAGGTGGCAGCAACTGTTGGAGTCCCCACCAGTCCTGGTTCCTGGTAGCCTAGACTTGTCTCTAACAGCCTAGTCACCTCCACTGGAAGACCTTTCAGGTCTCAGTTGGTCTTTCTCATTCTCTCTCTCTCTCTCTCTCTCTCTCTCTCTCTCTCTCCCCCCTCCCCTCTCTCTCTCTCTCTCTCTCTCTGGAACAAAACAAACAACAACAACAACAACCAACAGATGTAGTCCCAGGTGGCTTCAAACTCATTAGAATTGAAGATGGCCTTAAACTCCTGATTCTCCTGCCTCCACTGCCCAAATGCTGGATGCTGGGATTGCAGGCATGCCTCTGCTCCTGGCTTTCACCCTCTATCTGACAAAGCTATGTAGATTCCTCCCCTTTAAGACAGGGTGTCACTGGCTGGCTTGAACTCACAAGGATCCACCTGCCTTTGTCTCTTGGGCCTAAGTGCTGGGATTAAAGGCACACACAACCAGGCCTGGTGAAAATAGATTCATTTGTGCTGCTGGAGATGGAACATCTTGAACAGGCAACACAAGCGTTCTATCTGTAAGCCATTCTTCCAGCACTAAGCCTGCCAGGATGAAGCTGGCCCATGTCACTACCTGTGGTTCTTCAGGTCTGGACCTGGCCCCTCCCTATTTAATCCAGGTGAGCTTGTTTACAAGCTAGTAGGGGAAAGCCAGAGGCAGGCTGTTACTCCCTAGCTAAGATCACAGCTAACCTATCCCAGACACTACTGGCCAGGACTCCCACAGGAGTTTCTGAAGTCAGAACACAGTGAGGATCAACATGAGATTTTACCCCAGATTTCCCCATGGCAGGCCTGGAAGCTGGGAACATACAATCTCAGTTTAGGAAGGCAAGACCGCATGTGTTGTAATTGAATTAGTCCCCTAGATTCATGGAGGCCATCCCTCTAGCTCTCTTCCTGCCTGCGTTTAGGGAAGCTGAGCATTTGAACATTGGCTGCCAAAAGCGAAGCCTTGGGTCTCATGTGAAAGTTACTGAGTTCCAGTGAACTGAGCAACTGGTACTTTTCAGCTGGGGACATAGCTCAGTGGTAGTGTGTTTGCTTAGTAAGTATGTCCCTAGGTTCAATCCAGAGAGAGAAGAGGCAGAGGAAGACTACTTGTCTAGGCCTGTAATCCCAGTGATCAGAGGCTGAGGAAAGAGGATCACATACTCAAGTCTGGTGTGATGGTGCACACATGTAATTCCAGCACTGTGGAGGCAGAGGACGGCAGATCTCAGAGTTCCAGGAGTGCCAGGGCTAACAGAAAGACCGTCTCAAAACAGCCAAAAACAAAAGCAAAGCAGGTTGAAGTCTTGCCTACAGAATAAAACACTGATCCCAAACAAAACAAAACCATCACTAACAAAATCCTTGGCGTTTCAACTACTGTCCTAATAGGAGAGGCTGGCTGCTGCCTGTGTTCACAAACTGAGCAGAGACTAGGTGCTAAAGGTAACACTCTCATAGGTCACATACTACCTGGAAAGAAATGTTCCAGAATAACAATAATAAAGCCATCCATAGTGACCCATGCCTATAATCCCAGCACAAGGGAGGTGGAGGCTGGGGTTATCAGGCGTCCTGCCCTTTGAAGTTGAAGAAGTTTATGCCCATCCACAGTCAGGTTCTCAGTACTATCTGCCTCTCTCTCATAAGGCTGGCCTTCAGGATGAACAAAAAAAAGCTCTCTGCCAGAGTTTTGAAAGGCTGGTGCCCATCCACCGGTTCTAGGAACCATCTGCCCATGTCTCCTCCATAGGGCAGCTAAAAAGTCTACACCAGACTTTAGGGGGAAAACTGAGAGCTTAGTGTCAGCGGTTGGGAAAGACGGTGGTCACCCACCACCCAGTTCTAGGAACGGTGGAAGCTCACTGCTTGAGGCCAAGCGATGCTGGTATCCTTCTACAACCTAGGTTCTGGGCACTATGCACGCTCTCCACCTAAGTTAGAAATGTTGGTACCCACCGGCCACCCAGGTTTCCATGAGGAATCTGGGGAACTTCAGAGCTGGAAACTGGGAGCTCATCGCCCAGGTTCTATGAGCCTTCTGCCCTTCCCTTCCCTTCCCTTCCCAACGGAGCAGCAGAGAAAGTCCGCACTGGACTTTAACGGGAAGCTGGACGCTCACCGCCCAAGGTCGGGGATGTTGATGCGCACACGCTGCCCAGGTTCTAGGAGGCATCTGTCAATCTCTCTCCCATAGGAATGCAGAGAAGACCTCAGAGAACTTCAGAACGTTAAGCTCGCCGCTCGCCGCCCAAGGTCAGGTATGTTGATACCCACCCGACACCCAGATTCTAGGATCTGTGGAAGCTCTCCGCCTGAGGCCGGAGATGCTGGTGCCCACCCGCCGCCCAGGTTCCAGAAACCGAATGCCCACTTCTCCCGCACTGGACTTGAGGAGCGGAGGGCTGGGCGCTCGCCTTCGGAGATCAAGGAGCCGGACGCGCCCTCCCGCCGCCCGCGCTCACCTGAGCCGCGCCGGCCCGCCGAGGTGGCCATGGCCGCACGGTGAGCGCCGGGCGCGGGCGGGTCCGAGCGCGCGCCGCGGTCACTGCGGCCTCGCTCCCTCCCGGCGTCGCTTCAAACCCTCTCGCGTCAGCTGACAGGAGCCGCGGTCACGTGAGCGGGACGCCAGCGCTGAACACGTGACGAATTCTGACCCAGCCTAGGAGGCTAGGGCAGTGCCTCCCCTCCGCCCCTCCATTCCCGCAGTGCGCATGCGCCTCCCCGGTGGCGACATGCGGGCTAACGGCAGTTGCGCGGTCCTAGCACCGACTAGCAAGGCTAACAGAAAGGTCTGGGAAACATGCTGATTTCTAGTGTGTGGCAGGGACTGGTTCCGATCTGGCTCCGTGTCAGCCTCGTGACTTCTGTGTCTACAGCTTGCGCTGTTACCCTTCATGGTGTCCGGTGATGACCCTACATCCTAAGCCGAAAGTACCCTCTCCTCAACTCCCAGAAACCTTTCTGGTCTCCCATCCAGGTTACAAGCAAACTGTACTTTCTAAGCCAAATAAAACCATTTTCTACCAGCCCAAACACATCGGCCTTTCTGCACTACTGCAGCAGCCTCAGTCCTGCCTTTTACTGCCAACCTCCCGCCTACGAGCAGCCTGAAGGACCTCCATAGAATTTGTCTCTACTAGAACCTCCTAGAGGTTTCCCATGGCTTTGCAAAGACCTGAACACTTCCAGCTCAAATGTAGACTCCACCTCTTTATGGCCTCAGGACATTTGCGGTCTTCCGTAATAAAGACAGGTTCTGTGTAAGACAAGTAGTTTAAATATGAGTTTGAATCCAAGCACTTCTAACCATCACTTCAAAACTTTCCAGAGTGCCTTAACTATGCGATCTATTTCTTTCTATTATTAATAATAATAAATTAAAATCTTGCTGGGCCTGGTTGTTTATGCCTTTAAATCCTGGCAGGTGGATCTGAGTTCAAGGTCAGCCTGATCTACAAAGCGATTTCCAGGACAGCCAGGGCTACAAAGAGAAACCCTGTCTTAAAAAAAAAAAAAAAAAAAAAAAACAAAAACCCAAACAAAAATTTCTCCTCCTTTGTAAACTGGGAAAACACAGTTACCTGCCTCTCAGAGCTGTCCAAGGACTAAATGAGAGAATTCAAGACCATTTTTCCAGTGTTGAGGCTGTCACCCAGTTGGTAGGGTGCTTGTTCAGCTTGCACAAACTGGGATCCGTCCCCAGCACTGCAGAAACAAGGCGTGATGGCCAGTGCAGTCAATAATATTGGTAAACATAGCAAGGCTCCCTCAAAAGCCAGGCACGGAGGCTGCTGAGGTAGTTTAGTGGCCCAAGTGCTTGTTTATATGAATTCGGGACCTGAACTCAAGACCCTAGCATAGAAAAACCATGGGTTGGTACCTGCAATCCCAGCATTGAGGAGGCAGAGATGAGAGGATCCCTGGGGCCCAGGGCCCAGTGCCAGGCAGTCTAGTAAATCTGTGAGCTCCGGGATAAAACACATAAGGAGCTGGAGAGATGGCATAGCAGTTAGGAGCATGGGGTCTTGCAGAGGATTAGAGTTCAGTTCACAGCATGGCAGCTCACAACCATCCCTAACTCCATTTCCAGTATATACTGACCTCCAAAGTTACCAGTCACAGTGAACACTTACCTGGAAGCAAAACACTCATAGATCTATAATAAAAATTTAAAAAATGAAGAGTAATTAAGGAAGACACCAACCTGGATCCCTTACCTTCATGTGTACACACACACATACACACACACACGCACACGCACACACACACACACTCGCATCCACACCCACAATTACAACACACACATACACACACACAGTCAGACATGTTGAGTCATGTAGAAGATGGTTTTTGAAACCACAGCAAGGTCTGTGTAGTGATACCCTACCCCTAAAACAAAAGAAAACAAAACATAAAACTCTTCCTCAGGAAAAGTGATCCCTCCATCTAAATCAGAAATCTTGCTATGCTTTAGAATGTTCCACCCTCTGTACTTAGCTTTGAAACAGTGCTAAATTATAAGTGTCCAAACTGTGCTGGTCTTGCTTCCTGCTGAGACCTCAATGAGCATTAGATGTTTACTGAGGCATGATGGTTTACAGCTATAATACCAGCACCCAGGAAACTGAGGCAAGCCTGGACTACATCAAGTTCCAGGCCAGCATGAGGTACAAAATGAGACTTTTATCTCAATAAACAAACAAATCAAGAGAAGAGATCTTGTCACATGGCAGTTCACCACTGCCCATAGCTACAGTCCAGGCATCCAGCACCACTCTGGCCTCTCTGGGCACCAGGCATGCACTTGATACACTTTGTATGCAGGCAAAACACTCATACGCATGAAATGAAAATAAAACTTTTAAATAAAGAAAGCTGGTAGAAGGCTCATCGGGTAAAGGCACTTTGTTGCCAAGCCTGATGAGTTTAGTCCCCAGAACCTTCATGGTAGGAGAACCAGCTCCTGAAAGTTATCTTGCCTCCAATCAAAATGAATATATATGATGGCTCAGTGGTTAAGAGCACTACTGCTTTTACAGAGGACCTGGGTTCAGTTCCCAGCACCAAGATCATGGTTCATAACCATCTATAACTCCAGTTCCAAGGGATCCAGTGTCCTCTTCTGGCCCATGTGGGCATTCCATGCACATGGTACACAGATATACATACAGGCAAAACATTTATACACTTCAAATAAAAATAGATATTTTAATATAGAATAAAGCAACAATCACCAAGTGATAGCCCAGCCTTTTGGGACAGAGTCTCTCTACATAGCCCAATCCTCCTGCTACCACCTCCAGAGTGCTGGGGTGACAGGCCTGCACCACTACACAGGCTAAGAGATGTTTGTTAAGCACATAAGGAAGAGCAAGCTCTGCTCCTCCAGTGGCTTTTCAAGGGCAAGAAGGTTAGCTCAAGGATCCAGCAGATCCTTTAGTAGCCTGCACAGTCAGCCCACTAGAACATCAGCATGCCTGAGATTCCAGACTGGAAAACACCCACAGACGTTGAGTGATCACAGTGGCCAGACCCAGGAGAACAGTGGCATGATGTGTGGGAAAGATTGTGTGGGGCCTTGTATGGGAAGCTAGGAAGCCTAGAGGGTGTGCCTCCACAGATCTGGGCTCTGACCACACCCTCCACCCTACCTGCAGTAGGAGAAAGCACAAAAGGCAAGCAACACACAGAGTCAGGAGGCAGGAGGATTTTACTATGAATATAACAGACACTTTCCCCAAACCACCACAGATGCCAGTGCCCCTTTATCCATCGGGCCCCAGCAGTGCCCCTTCCTCCTTTACCCACTTGGGACTCTCTCCAGTTGGAAGGGCTGGGCTGGGACTGTCGTGAGTAGGAGAGCAGGGATCCATTTGGGACTTGGGGTTGGGGTCAGGACTGGGGACAAGATCAGGGATTGGGCTGGGATCAGATGCTTGGTCAGGACTGGGTACCACATCAGGGTCAGCATCATGGCCTGGCTTAGGGTCAGAAGACAGAACAAGATCGGGACTGGAGACAGATCCTGAGTGGGTCTGGAGGATGGGATTTCGGAGTGAATCCAGCACAGAAGCAGGGTCAGGACTTCGAGCAGAGCTGGCACCAGAGCTTAGGTCCAGGCCAGATTCCAGCACAGAAACAGCATCGGGACCTAGGAAAGAGATCTGCCCTTGCCTCATCATAGAAACTGGGCTCAAGCCAGGCCCGAGGCCCAGCCCAGCTGCTGCCGCTGCGGCAGCTGCTGCTGCGGCAGCTGCAGCTGCAGCTGCAGCTCCCTCGTGCACCCGCTTATGCTTGGTGAGGCTGGAGGCTTGGCCAAAGGCCTTGCCACAGAGCTGACAACGGTAGGGGCGCTCGCCAGAATGCACGTGGAGGTGTTGCAGGAGCGCCGAGCTCTGCCCAAAGGCCTTGGAGCAGTGTGGGCAGGCATAAGGTCGCTCACCAGTGTGGATGCGGAGGTGGTGCTGCAAGTTGGAGCTCTGCCCAAAGGCCTTGCCACAGTGGGGACAGCGGTAGGGACGCTCAGCTGTGTGCGTGCGCTGATGCTGGAGCAAGGCTGAGCTCTGCCCAAAGGCCTTGCCGCACTGCGGGCATGGGTAAGGACGCTCGCCAGTGTGGGTGCGCAGGTGTTTAAGCAGCGCAGAACCCTGCCCAAAGCCCTTGGCACACACTGGGCACTTGTGGGGACGAGGGCCACCATGTGTGCGCAGGTGTTGGGCCAGCAACGAGCCATGACCAAAGGCCTTGCCACACACCGGGCAGTGGTGTGGCTTCTCCCCGCTGTGGCTGCTGCGATGCTTGAGCAGTGTGGACCGCCAGCCGAAGGCCTTGCCGCAGGCAGCACACTGGTAGGGCCTTGCGCCCGTGTGGATGCCTCGATGCTGGGCCAGTGTGGCACCGTGGCTGAATGACTTGCCACAGTCGGGACAGCGGTAAGGCTTCTCTCCACTGTGGGTGCGCCGGTGCTGGCTCAACCCAGAGCTGCGACGGAAGGCTCGCCCACAATCGGGACAGGAGAAGGGACGAGGTGGACTTGCGGGGGCGGGAAGCACTGCTGGGTTTGTGGCCAAGATTTCAGGGGTGGCAGTGAGGCCAGAGGGAAGAGGATCCACATCTGGAGCAGCCGGGCTGAGGGTGTCACTGCTTGGGTCCAGAACCAGCGGCACCGGGCCAATGACATCAGGATCAAGGTCAAAACTTGAAGATGTGGGATCCAAATCTTGGGAATCCGAGTCTGGCTTCCCCAAAATGGACTGCTGAGCTTCTTCTGCCTCAGGGTCCAGATCTTCAAAGCTGGCGTCCCCATCTTCTGAGACAGTGTTGTGGTCTTCCGGCTCCGGCTCGGGGCTTTCAGAAATAGGGTCTGGATCTTTGGGACTGGGGTCCAGGTCTTCTGGGTCTGAATGGAGGTCTCCATAAAGTGGCCTAAGGCTCTTGTGGCCCGGATTCCTAACCAGGACTGAGCGCCTCATCCTAGAAGTGCAACTGCTTGCGGCTTCTGGCACGGAATCTGCAGTATGAGCACAGGAGATTGGTGGAGGGAGGTGCGGGGGAAGAGGGAGGTGACTGGCCATGCCACACAAAAGTCCCTGCTAACTACATACAGATTCTCTCTTTGTCTTTAACCAAAGGAAGAGCTCTATCTGGTGTCCTACCTAGAATTTGGAGAAGAGGGATCCTAGTGGGACATGCTGATAGTCTCGGTTTTCAGCTTAAACCTGGAGGGGAATAAGAGGCCATCTTGGGATTTTGTTTTTTTTTTTAAGCAAGGTCTTGTGTAGCCTGAGTTGTCTTTCAACTCATATGTAACCAAAGATGACCTTAAATTTCTTATCCTCCTGCCTCAACCTCCTGAGTGCAGAATTGCAGGCTGTGTACAAGCACATTTGGCTTAGGTAGTACTGGAATTCAAGCCCAGGGTTTTCTGCATGGTAGGTGAGCGACATCTCCAGCCCCATCCTGAGCTCTTGTAGGAAGGGAGCTTGGGTCTTATAGAAGACAGTTCTAAGGTTTGACACCCTTCATCTGGGGAAAAGGATGTCAGGGTTCTTTGTTCATCATGAGGTCATGGTCTGAATTCTTGCCCCACCTTGGAAAGTGGTACATCAGGATGTTCCTGATAGAGAGGGGAACTTGTGTGGTTTGTCCTGCAGAAGCAGAATGGGTGGCGGTAACGCTGAGAAGTTAATGATAGCTGGTACCCCTTCTGTGTCACAGTGAAGAATTCTAGACCCCCCAGCTTGGGTGGGATATATTATCTCCTAGACAGAGATCTTTGGTGTCTATTCCCTAAGCTAGAGGACATGAGAGAGGAGACCTGAGCTAGCTGCTCAGTACACACCTGTAATTCCAGCATTTGGGACGCTAAGGCTGGAAGATCTGCACAATTCAAGGGCAACCTGGGCTACAAAGTAACAGTTTTCAAAATTAAGGACAGTGAATAAATACATGGGTCTTTCCTGGGGAAGGGAGTGCCGGGGGCACTAAGAACTCCACAGCCAGAAGGGAGGAGAGAGCAGTTAATAGATCTATTTTCCAATTGGCTAGAAGATTGTGAATTTAACCCCTTGGTGAAAACAATAGCTGGGCACTGTGGGGTGATGGAGAGAACTGGGGCTGGGGAGGGGAGCGATCCACAGGAGAAGGGAAGAGGGGGGATGTCTCCAGGAAACGGAATGCCTGTGCCCCAGACTCAATGATTAGGGTATGAAGACTGTGTTAAGGGAAAGGCTAGGGGGGCAGATTAGGAGAAAGTAATAGAGCTCTACTTTGGGGCTGAGGGAACTCTTTGTTTGTTGGGCTGGGTTCCTGAGGATTAGGAAAATCTACCCAGCCCCAGCCTCACAGCCAGGAGACATACACAGAGGGGTGCTGAGTTCCCCTATCAACTTCTCTACCCAGGCCCCACTGTTGGAGATTAGCGGGCAATACTCCCGGGAGTCCTCCCAGATTTCTGGGAGACAAGGGACTTTTAGATTGTTTCGAAGGAAGCAGTTTCATGAACTCCCATCTTGGATGGAAACTCCCATCTCTTAGACGAAGGAGAAGGCAGGTGCACCCCGATCACCTCTTGGGAAAATGGGCTTCAAAGAACTCCCAAGACTGGATGGTGGGAGATAACAATTGAGATTTTTTTTTTTCTGGGACCACTGAGGTAATACTACACCTCCCCGCTGCACATACACACTATGGAGTAAAAGGCCTTTCTTAAGTCCCACATCGGAAGAACAATACCCCAGGCTTTTCTTGGTTTCCAGAAAGAAAGCACCTCCACCCACCCACCATCACCTTCTGAAGCAAGGAGGCGTCCTGCGCTGCAGAACCTCGGAGCTAGCGGGCACCTCCACCCACCCCAATCTCAGGCTCACAGTGGGGGGGATTGCGGGTGGTCCCGAGGATGGCGGTTTAAACGCACTAGGCCTGAGCTTCTTGGGACCACCCCTCCTTCCACCGCGTCTGCCACCTAGAATACCTAGCTCGAGAGCTGGCACCACGCACTCGGCGAGGGGTGCATATAAGTAGCCCAGAGCCGCGCCCCGCACCCTGCTCTTAGTGTGGGGGCCTCCTCCCAGCCACCTCCCCTTTTTGCCGAGTCTTCCCCAATCTGCCCGATCCGCTCTCGGGGTCACTCACCCGATGCCCCTCGCCCCTGCCCGGCCCAGCTGCAACCGCGCTGGCCAGACGGCGTCTCCCCGCCCCAGGCTTGCAGGAAACCCCACCGCCCGCCAGCCCCGCCGGCGGCCCCCTTGGCCCAGCGGCCCCGCCAGGCGCTCCCGGGGAGCGAGAGGGGCCGGCCGAGGGCCGCTGCGGGAGCTGCTGGGACTTGTAGTTCGCCCGCGCCCTCGGCGGCCGGCGCCATCGCTGCCCCCGCCCCCCGGGCCAAGTCTTTGTCCCGGCCCTGGCCACCCCGGCCGGCGCGCGTCCAGTCTTTGTCTGCGTCCTACCAGCCCGCGCCACCCCTGCACGATCTCTCCATTCACCCATGTGCCTCTTTCCGCCCCTACTCCGACTCTGATCTTGACTCTCTCCATCTGTATCCCTGTCTGTGTCTCCATCTGTACATCTCTCTTCTATTCTGTCCGCTCCTCTCCGTCTCTTTTTGCCTTTACCCCCTTAAAAAATTATTTAGTGTGTATTCGTGCCGTGTTGCTCATGGGAAAGGAAGTCGGAGGACAACTTGCAGAGTCGACTCTCCTTCCACCGTATAGGTCCCAGGGATGGAACCATGGTTGACCATGCTTGGCTGTGTACCTGTACGTGGTGAAACAATTCTCCTTTCTTCTTTTCTTTCTCTGTTCCTACCAGGCTCTCTTTCTCATCTTTCAATTTCTTTGCCTCTGGCCCGGTCATTTTCTGTGCCTTTGCCTTCTTTTGTTTCTGCCCTCTGTCTTGGCCTTTTGCCCATTTTTCTATCTTGGTTCAAACAACAGCTATCATGATATCCAACCACACAGACAAAGGGAGGCTTTGAGAAGCTCTGCAATTTAAAGAGTGTTTGTCTTATCCAGTATTATCTCAAAAAGTTTAGGGCTGTGAAAACACCTCAGTGGGTGAAGGTCTGTGGTGAGACCATGGGGTTAGAGAGGTGACCCAGTCCGTAAACTGCTTGCTGCAGAAGCTTAGGGACTTCAAACCTCGGGCAATGATGTGGAAAGACAGACTCAGTGGTGGGCAACCACAATCCTAGATTTGAGGTGGCAGAGGCAAGAGGATCCAGGAACTCACAGGCCAGTCCGTCTAGCCGAGTTAGTGGTTCCGGGTTCGTTGAGGAACTCTGTCTCAAAAAGTAAAGTCAGAGGGCCAACAAGGCGGTTCAGTGGGTAAAGGTATTGGCTCAAGGGCCCTTAGACCTGAGTTTGATTCCCTAATTCCCCAAATGGTGGAAGGAGAGACTGTCTCCTACAAGTTGTCCTCTGTCTTCCACATGCAAGCTATACATACCCCACCACATAAATAAGAAAGTAAATAAATAAATGTAATCTAAAAAAAAATCAAGATAGTCTGGCTGTGGTGGTACACTCCTTTAATCCCAGCACTTGGGAGGCAGATGTAGGCTGATCTCTGAATTTGAGGCTGATCTGGACTTCAGAGCTAGTTCCAGGACAGACAGGGCTACACAGAGAACCCTTGTCTCGAGAAAAAAAAAAAACCAAATATAATAAATAAACAAACAAATAAATAAATTCCAGATAAATAAGGAGGTGCACGATTGAGGACGACACCTAGAGTCAACCACTGTACTCTACACACACGTATGTGTGCAGCCCCCCCTCCCACACACACAGTTGTTTGTTCATAGAATCCTTCACTACCTGTAGGAAACCCTTTCGTTTCCTGTTCCGAGCAGTAAAGTCTGAAACTTCCATCTTCTCAGCCTCCTATTCTAATGGCAGGTCAAGAAGCTGGAGCAAGTGCTGATTTGGGGACCACTGACATCGTCTGTCAGCCAGGATTAAAGAAAGCTATAGGGCAAACTTTACGACTTAGACACACCTCCCTCCACCACAGAGAATGAAAACAAGCCCTGGGCGGCTGGTAATGGGACACAGACCTAAGCATAAACGATGATGGTCACAGGGTGAAAAAAACATGGTACAGCAAGGCCACCCTCTGACCATATCTGAACTAAGACAGACGTAAGAATAGGCTGCAACCAAAGCAATGACCACACATCCCTTCTTTTACCCATAACACAAATGACTGCCCCTGCCTGCCAGCCACAGCCCACACTCCATTTTCAATCCTCCCACATCTCTGCGATAAAAGTTGCTGGAATCCCAGCCACAGACTGTACCAACCATAACTGCTTCAATTTCCCCTAAAGTCACCTGGCACAAGTTCATGCCCCTCCCCTGGAAGTCTCCCAACACCCTCTGCTAAAAAGAGTCCTCTTTCAGCTTGGGATCTTCCTCACTGAACACAGAAACTAGTGTCCCTCCCTGCTTTTCTCCCTCCCTTCCTCTACATGTAGCTCAGGCTGACCTCAGACTCACTATATAGTTGAGGAAGGCTACCCTGGGCTAAATGAGACCCTTTTTCAAAAATATAGAAGAAAAACAAGACAGACACAAAGAAACTGAAAACAAAATGCCCCCCCCCCCCCCCAAACAAAACCAAAATAACAGGAATCACCCCTTGGAAAGAGGAGGACATTGAAACGTGGAGCTCTCTCCCTCCACCACGTGGGTTCTTAGGGCGGAACTCGAGTCTCCCCAGTTGGCCACAAATTGGACCTGCTGGGCCATCTCACAGGCCCTTTCAATCTTATGTCTTAAAGGACATGTAAGATTCTTGCACACATTCTTCGACAAAGAAGAGATTGCTTCTACTCCATGTGAAATTGGTGAGCTGAATTCTCTGCCCACACCAAATGATGAAGGTAATGAGGTAGAGATAAAACTGGAATTCTCGAGCCGGGCGGCGGTGGCGCACGCCTTTAATCCCAGCACGTGAGAGGCAGAGGCAGGCGGATCTTTGTGAGTTCGAGGCCAGCCTGATCTACAAGAGCGAGTTCCAGGGCAGGCTCCAAAGCCTCAGAGAAACCCTGTCTCGAAAACAAAACAAAACTAAACTAAACTAAAAACAAAAACAAAAAAACAAAAACCTGGAATTCTCAGAGATAATCGAGGGGGATTCTAGATGCCCGTTTCTCCTGACAGATTAAATACTCCCTGTCAACAAAACCTAAGTATTCCTTTCAGTAGTGAGAGCTCACTACAGGCTTTTATTTACCCTCGTTAAGTTATGACTTTCAACTAGATAGACGGTCTGGGCAAATGTACGCCTATTGCTAGGAGACGAGAACCAGTAATATTAGGCCCTAGATGGAAAAGATTGTGGTGTGGCCAACCATGTCGTATATACCTTTAACCCCAACACTCAGAAGGCAGAAGCAGGCAGATCTTCATGAGTTCAAGACTGGCCTGATCTACTCTAGGCCAGCCAAGGCTACAGAGTGAGATCCTGTCTCCAAATAAACAAACAAAAACAAAACAACAACAAAAATCATTGTGGTGAGAGCCAGAAGGATGGCTTTGTGGATAAGGTGCTTGCTGCCAAGCCTGAGTTTAATCTCCCCCCTTTCCCTCATTGTGGAAGGAGAAAATCAACTCCTATAAGCTGTCTTCTGACCTCTACCCAAACAACACAACACCTGTGCCCCCACAACAGCCTGCACTAAGTAAATGAATGTTAAAAAACAAACAGAACCCAAAACCATTGAAACTTTTAAAAGCCTGAAATGCTGGTACCCACCTTTAATTCCAGCACTCAGGAAGCAGAAGAAGGCAGATCTCTATGAATTTGAGAACATCCTGGTCTACATAGGTAATTCCAAGCCAGTCAGGGCTATGTAGTGAGATATTGTCTCCAAAAGAAAGGGGTGGTGGCCCCTGAAGAAATGGCTTAGCGGTTAAGTGCTTTTGCTGCTTTTACAGGGGACCAGAGTTCAATTCCCAGCATCCACATAGAGTAATTCACAAATGCCTGTAACTCTAGCTCCAGAGGACAGGATGCCCTCTTCTGGTTTCTCCACAGACACACATAAATAAAATCAAAATTTTTTAAAATTAAAAAAAAATTAAGACCTGAAGGAGTCTGGACTGATACTGTCCCAGAGTCCAGGACTCTTCACCACACTCAACGTTCCTGCCCAAAGCCTTTGTACGACACTAGACTTTCTTTAAAAGATTTAGTCATTTTTATATGGATGGGTGTTTTGTCTGCATGTATGTATGTGCTCCACAAAGAAGCAAGTGCCATAAGGGCCCAGTAGAGGGCATCAGAACTGGAGTTAAAGACAGTTAGTTTAGGCAACATATGGGCACTGGGAATTGAACCCAGGTCCTCTGGAAGAGCAGCCAGTGCTCTCAACTGTTGAGCTATTTCTTTTCTTTTTTCTTTTTGGTTTTCAAGACAGGACTTCTCAAGCATGGAAAAAAAGACAGTTGAGCAGGTTCTTCTGATTTTTTGTTGTTTTTGAGACACAGTTTCTCTGTGTAGCCCTGTTAGTCCTCGAACTCTCTCTGTAGACCAGGCTGGCCTTGAAATCAGAGATCCACCTGACTGTGTTTCCCAAGTGCTGGGATTAAAGGAGTGCACCACCACTGCCTGGCTGATTTTTAACTTTTTAATTATGTGTCTACGTGCATATCTGTGTGTGTGTGTGTGTGTGTGTGAGAGAGAGAGAGAGAGAGAGAGAGAGAGAGAGAGAGAGAGAGAGAGAGTTCAGTACATTCAGAAGCTAGGGCACTAGGGCTGGACTCACAGGTGGTTGTGAGCCGCTAGACATGGGTGCTGGGAATAAAACTCAGGTTATCTGCAAGAGCATCCAGGGCTCTTAACCACTGAGTCATCTCCAGACTTATTATTCATATTCTGTGTGTCATTCAAACATCAGAAGAGCTGGACGGTGGTGGTGCATGTCTTTAATCCCAGCACTCAGGTGTCAGAGGCAGGTGGATCTCTGAGTTCAAGGCCAGCCTGGTCTACAGAGAGAGTTCGAGGACTAACAGGGCTACACAGAGAAACTGTGTCTCAAAAACAACAAAAAATCAGAAGAACCTGCTCAACTGTCTTTTTTTTCCATGCTTGGATCTTGTTCTGTAAAACTGGTACTCACTATGTAGTTCATGAGGCTCACACTCTCCATCCTCTTGCCTGCGAGTCTCCAGGTGTGCTCCACCACACACAGCTGCTCAGGTGTCTTAGTGACATCATTCTCTCCAGTACAACCCTCTGTATTAGTTACTTGTCTCATCACTATGAGAAAATATCTGATAGAAGCTCACAGTTCAGGGTTGTGGAGATGGCTCGGCGTTAAGAGCACCCACTGCCTTCCACAAGACCGGGATTTTAAATTCCAGAACCTACATGGTGACCCACAACCATCTGTAACTCCACTTCCAGGGGATCCAAAGTCCATTTCTGACTTCCACAGGCACCAGGATGTCCATGGTGTACAGACATATATGTAGGCAAAATACCCACATACTCTAAGAAGAAAGAAAGAAAGAAAGAAAGAAAGAAAGAGAAAGAAAGAGAGAGGAAGAAAGAAAACCTCACAGTTTGAGGATGCAGTTCATCACAGTGGGATGGTAAACTGATAGGAGCTAAGGAAGCTGGTCACATTGCCTCCACAGTCAGGAGGCGGCTGGCAGTGAAGAATGCTAGAGCTTAGGACACTTACTCCTTCTTCAGGCTGGAGCCCTAGACCATGAAATTGTGCCACCTACATTCAGGGTCTTCTTGCCTTACTTAACCTAATCTAGAAACTCTCACGTAGACATGCTCAGTGGTTGGTTTTCACGGTGATTCTAAATTCTGTCCAGGACAGCCAAGATGGCTCAGCAAACAGAGGCCTTGCCACAAAGCTTGATCCTTGGGGACCTGAGATCAATTCCCTGGAACGTATATGGTGAAAGGAGAGAACCAATTCTTGCAAGTTGCCTTCTGACACCCCTCCCCCACTGTGGCAAGTGCATGATCATGCTCAAACACAAATCAATGTTAAAAAACAAAAAAGTGAAGATAAAGCCTGCCAGGTTGACAATCAAGTGCTATTTATTGCTGGCTCAGGCAAGGGTACATAGGGAGTTGGGGGGCTAGAGGGTCTACTTTCTGTCCCCAGCAGCCCACCCTTTGGGGCGTACCCAGTGGCACATGGCTCTCCTGAATGTCAGTTAGCTTCTGTATCTGCAGGCCCTGGTACTTGAAAGGAAACTGGTCTTGATGCTGGGTGGAGAAGAAGCGCTGTCCACCCAGAGGGGGCTCTATGTGGCTGTATTTGCACTGTGAAGTCAAGGTAGGTGATTTGTCAGACAGCCTTGTGGTTGCTGACTCACCCTGGCCACCTCTAGATCCCTCTGGGGAGGGCACTGAAGGGTGAGAAGTCACTCAGCATTGTACCCTATGTGGGAGGACCTGCGTTCCATCCCTGGGGCCTACGTGGTAGAAAAGAGAATTGACTACTGCAAGTGTCCTCTGACCTTCCCATGTTTATCAAGACATGTGTATGCCCATGCATTCACATACATGCACACACACACACACACACCATACACACACACACACACACCACTAAAATAAAATGTCATAAAAATTAAACGATCGGGGGCTGGAGAGATAGGTCAGAGATTAAGAGCACTAACTGCTCTTCCAGAGGTCCTGAGTTCACTTCCCAGCAACCACATGGTGGCTCACAACCATCTAGAATGAGATCTGGTGCCCTCCTCTGGCCTATAGGTATACAGACAGACAGAACACTGTATACATAATAAATAAATACTAAATCATAAAAAAATTAAATAAAACCATTTTTAGATAGTCCCTAGAATGATCCCAGGACTTTGGATGGTCTTAGGTGGCCTCTAAATGAACCCTTCTTTTGAGATTTAAACCAACCTGTCTGGTAATAAACGTATCTGAGTTGGTGTAGACTTGAGAGTTGGGAGAAGCTAGGGCTAACCTTGAAGCTGGGTTGTCATTAACATGACCTCTGAATTCTGAATGGTGTGCTTGTGTGCCTGCAACCTCAGCCCTGGGGAGATGGAGGGAGGAGGTCGTCTCAAAAAAAAATAAAAAAAGACTCTTAGCTTGATCCTCAGCACTGACAAAATTACTTTCAGCACAGTTGACCCTAGCTGACTTGACTGTGATTCTGAGACTGGGGTTGACATTAGTCTGAGGGGTGCTGATGAGGGGATGTATCCCATCCCTCTGACTCACCTTCTGTAACAATTCTTGGGTGATGGTGGCTCGAACTATTCCATGTGGCTTCATCATCTTTTGGTTCGTGGTTAAAAAGTCTAATTCTGGAGATTTGGGTTTGGGGAAAGTTGGGGAGCAGAGGAAACGAATGAGGCAGGATATGAGGGACTAAGGGTGGAAGATTCAGGGTTCAGGGACCTATGCTGAACTGAGGCAAAGACAGTGTGGAGTGTGAGCAGGATCAAACCAGAGGAGTCTGAAGGGCCGGGCCAGGGAAGGCACTGTGCAAAGCCAGCGTCTAATAGAGGAGGAGGGCTTAGGGATGAATGAGGGAGAATAAGGGGGAATGGCCTTGTCCAGACTATAGGATTGGAATTACACATAGTCCGCATAGTCCCAGAGATGAGAGTTGTCAATCCAAGGTGGAGTCAATTCGAGGCAGGTGGTGGTAGGCACTTTGAGGGGCGGAACTTTGGGAATGGGGCGGGGCTTTAGGAAGGGGGATGAACTTGGGGGATGCGGATGTGGCTTCCAGGGAGTTATGAGTCCAGCGATGGGAAGATCTTTGAAGCTAGAGTAAGACTTCTAGACATAAGAAGTAAGGATTTGATGGCACACGACTTTAATTCCAGCACTCGGGAGTCAGAGGCTGGTGGATTTCTGAGTTCGACGCCATCCTAGTCTAAAACGCGAGTTCCAGGACACAAGGCTACTGAGAGAAACCCTGTCCGGGGAGGTGGGGTCGGGGAAGAGAAGCAAGTATTTGGAGGTAGGGATGGGTTCCCAGGACGGAGCTTTCATTTATGGGTCGGGCCCATGGGAACATGAGCATGTCCTTGGAGATGGAGCGTGGACTTCAGGGTAGGTCAGGTGTGTGGGAATGAACAGGGAATTGGGGCGGGGGGGGGGGTGTCTTTAAGAATGAGGTGATGTTTTCAGCAATGGACAAATCTTCCAGGGACAGAAGCAGATCTTTAGAGTTGAATGAGGGGATGGGGTGAAGGGCGGGGCGTCAGGAAGGGACGGCTTTAGTGAGGTGAGGCTTTCAGTGACGGACGGTGCTTCCAGGAACCAGGGAGGATCTTGGGGATGGGGCGGGGCTCTCAGGGATAGGTAGACCACACTCACCACCTGTGCCCTCAGGCAAGTTACTCTGCAAGAAAGAAAAGTTGTGGACTCTCAGTTTTGGGCTGGTGTCCGGAGGGCAGTAGGTGGAGCCCGAGGAGGTTTGGAAGAAGTCTCGGAGCAGCTTTTCTTCTCCCAGGGTCACGTGATCCTTCAATTTCTCATGGGACACGTGTCGCGTTGGAGGCTGAGTCACAGGAGGCGGCTGTAGGAATACAAGCTTCTAAGGATCTCTGGTCCAGGGGCTCCAGCACGGAGAAGCAGTCGCGTGGCGTGGGTAGCTACCACCCTCTGGGTTCCAGATGGGTTTAGATTTAATTCAGTTATTGTATTTTACAGACAGAACCATTGTGGCTGATACTGGTGCGTGCGTGCGTGCGTGCGTGTGTGTGTGTGTGTGTGTTTGTGTGTGTGTGTGTTTGTGTGTGTGTGTGTGTGTGTGTGTGAACCTCAGGGCCTGTGGTCTACACTGAGCACCACCACCTCTTGTTCTGCCTTTGAGACCCGCTTCTGCCCCTCCCCCCCCCCCCCCGCCCCCATGAGAGCACACTGGCACCTTCTCCCTCTTCCTGCTGACCTCACCATAGAAGAACTTTGTGGAGGTAGCAAGGCTGCCAGGGCCAGGGCACCAATTTCCTTCCAGGATGTGCGACTCTGGAGTCTTATCGTGGTGAAGGACAAAAGGCTCTGCTGGGAAGAGGTGTGTCAGTGGTAGGCAGCAGACACAAAAAGACGCCAGGGATGGAGTACACACACCGGTTCTCACCTGGCTCTCGGGGGTAGAAGTGGTCGTTCATGGTGGTCCTGTCATGGAACATGCCGTCTCCGGGACCAATGCTCACCTGGTGGATGTGGGCTGCAGTCTGGCCCTTGTCATACCTCAGGCAAAGCAAGTTAGGATCAAGGTAGGTCCTCAGAATTCCCAGGAAAAGTGATAGGGGCAGGTGAACCAAGGCTGAGCCTGGGGTGCGTCAGTATTTGTACAAGTTTGTACGACGGTCTAAACGATCTCAATCTGTAGTTCAGGCCTGCCTGGAACTCACAGAGATTTGCCTGCCTCTGCCTCAGGAGTTGTGTTGGTTAGTGGTCAACTAAACACAAACTGAATCACCCTGAAAGAGGTCCCCTCAACTGAGGAACTGTTTCCATCAAATTCCTGTTCTTTTTTTTTTTTTAAGATTTATTTATTATGTATACAACATTCTGCCTCCATGTATGCCCGCACGCCAGAGGAGGGCGCCAGATCTCAGTACAGATGGTTGTGAGCCACCATGTGGTTGCTGGGAATTGAACTCAGGACCTCTGGAAGAGCAGCCAGTGCTCTTAACCTCTGAGCCATCCCTCCAGCCCCAAATTCCTGTTCTTGTGGTGTCTGTTTGAGGGGATTTTTTTAAAGGGCATTTTATTCATTAATGATTGATGTGGGAAGGGCTGGCCCCTGTGGGTGGTGTCACCCCTGGACTGATGATTCTAGGTGGCTTACAAAAGCATGCTAAACCAGCCCTGGAGAACAAGCCAGTGAACAGCATTTCTCCATGGCCTCTGCTTCAGTTCCTGCCTCTAAGAGGTTCCTCCTTGAGTTTCCTTGACTTCCCTCAACGATGGACGGTAATCTACAAACCAAATACTTTCCTTCCAAGATTGCTTTTGGCCTCTGTGTTTATCGGAGCTGCAGAAGCCTAAGCAGGACAGGAGTGCCAGGATTAAAGGTATGTGCCACTCTGCTCAGCCTTTTTATTTTTATTAATTAATTATTCATTTTAATTTATGTTTTTGGAGACAGAGTTTCGCCATATAGCCCTGGCTGTCCTGAAACTCACTCTGTAGACCAGGCTGGCTTGTCTCTGCCTCCTGAGTTCTGGGATTAAAGGTGTGTGCTGCCGCTGCCACCACCTGACTATTTTTGTGTGTGTGTGTGTGGGGGGGGGGGGGTTTCAAGACAGTGTTTCTCTGTAGCTTTGGAGCCTGCCCTGGAACTAGCTCTTGTAGACCAGGCTGGTCTCGAACTCACAGAGATCTGCCTGCCTCTGCCTCCCAAGTGCTGGGATTAAAGGTATGTGCCACCACAGTCCGGTCTTGTTTTCTTGTTTTTGTTTAAAAAAACAAACAAACAGGGTTTCTCACTGGTTATGGAGCCAGTCCTGGAACTTGCTTTGTAGGCCAGGCTAGCCTCAGACTCACAGAGATCCACCTGACTCTGCCTCCTGAGTGCTGGGATTAAATGTGTGTGCCCCACCATTGCCCAGCAACACCTGGCTATTTTTAAAGATGATTGTTTTATGTGTATGAGTGTTTGCCTGTATATATGTAAGTGTACCACATGTTCCTGGTGTTTCTGATGCCCATGAAAGCCAGAAGATCTCCTTGAATGGGGGTTACAGATCGTTGGGAGCCACCATGTGTGTACAAGAAATCAAATTCGGGTCCCCTGCCAGAGCAGCAAGTACTGTTAACTGCTGAACCATCTCTCCAGCCCTTATTTATTTGTTTTATTTATTTTGAGGCAGGGTTTTAGTATGTGACTTTGGCTGATCCAGAACTATGTAGACCAGGCTGGCCTTGACTTCACAGTGAACCCCCATTCTCTGGCTCCAAGTTCTGGGATTCAGGGCATTCTCCTCCATACTCAGTTTCCCCTTTTAAAAAGAATTTTTTAATTAAATGTGTATGGGTATTTTGCCTGTATGTATATCTTTGCACCACATTCATACCTGCTGCCTAGGGAGATAAGAAGGCATCAGGTCCCCAGGAACTGGAGTTATAAACAGTCGTGAGTCGCCAAGTGGGTGCTGGGAATCAAACTTGGGTCCTCTGGAAAAGCAGCCAGGGCTGTTCGCCAGTGAACAGACCACCCTCCCTGTTTTTCAAGACAGAGTTTCTTTGCGTAGCTCTGGCTGTCCCTGGAACTTGGTCTGCAGACCATGCTGGCCTCAAACTCATAGAGATCCACCTGTCTCTACCTCTCGAGTGCGGGACTAAAGGTGTGTGCCATCACTGCCTGGCTCTTTCCATTTGTTTGTTTGTTTTCAAAGATTTATATTTCATTTTTATTTTATATGCATGTGCATGTGTCACATGTGTGTGGATGCTGGCAGAGGCCAGAAGGTGGTGTTGGATCTCCAGGAACTGGAGTCATAGGCTGTTGAGAGCTACCGTATGGGTGCTGAGAACCAAACTCTGGTCTTCTGCATAGGAACAATAGCTCAGCTGTGGAAACACCTTTCCTTCTCCTCATTTATTTTGGTCTGTGTGCTTCTGTACATGTGTTGTGCATATACAGGCTGTGTGCAAGTGTGAGCCTGACTACGTGTGTGTGTGTGTGTGTGTACCTGTGCTTCTTCCATGGTGCACACGTGGCGGTCAGAGAATAGATTATGGACATCAGTTCCCTCCTTTTGCTATGTAGATCCTAGGGATTGAACTTGTGTGTGTACCTGTGCTTCTTCCATGGTGCACACGTGGAGGTCAGAGAATAGATTATGGACATCAGTTCCCTCCTTTTGCTATGTAGATCCTAGGGATTGAACTTGTGTGTGTACCTGTGCTTCTTCCATGGTGCACACGTGGAGGTCAGAGAATAGATTATGGACATCAGTTCCCTCCTTTTGCTATGTAGATCCTAGGGACTGAACTCAGGTCATCCGGCTTGGTGGCAAGTGCCTTTGACCACCGAACCATCTCATTGGTCCCTGCCTTATTCTTTTGAGAGCGAGTTTCACTGATCCTAGAGGTAGGCTGGCAGCTGACACACCCCAACGATTGCCCTGTCTGTGTGTACCACACCCTGGGGATGATGGGCACATGGCCACAGGCAGCTTTGTAGGTAGGTGCTGAGGGTTTGAGCTCCTGTCCTCACGCTCATGCTGCAAACACTTTTCCATACTGAGCCGTCTCCCCATCCTCCCACAGGGTGCTGACAGCCAACTGTGAGCAGACTGTGGCCTTTCCTACCTGTGTGGTGGCAGCTCCTGGGGTGTGTAGGTCTGTTTCACGTATGAGCACAGGGTGCTGTAGCCAGCCTTGCTGTCTCCTAGGCTCACAATGGAGGAGGCCTACGGGCAAAGAAGGGTGGAAAGGTGGAAACTACCCTAGCTGCCATAGCTGCACCCTCCCCCCGCCCCAGCAAAGCCAGAGCCACATTGATTTACCCTCTTACACATCAAGGCAGGTGGGCCTGGGAGAGCCTGGAACTGATTCTGGTAGGAGGTGCCTTCCTGTCCCTTGTAGTTCCACTTCAGGGGATTGGGCCCCCCTAAGGAAGAGGAAGGTAGTGGGAGAGAATGGGGCTGATTCTCTGCAGCCTTAAGATCATCTGGCATTGTAGCCACAGAAAGGTAGTCTGAGCAGCCCTGAGCATTCTAGACTGAAGGATCTCTGCAAACTATCCCCCAAAACAATATATATATATATGTATGTGTGTGTGTGTGTGTGTGTGTGTGTGTATATATATATATATATATATATATATATATATATATATATATATATATATATATAAAGGGGCTGTTGAGATGGGTTGGTGGGTAAAGGTGCTGGCCACCAAGCCAGATGACCTGGGTTAGAGCTCCAGGTTTCACCTGCTGAAAGAAAAGTGTCTCCTGCAAGCTGTCCTCTGACCTCATACTTGAACCCTAGAACATATGCACATGCATATAGACACAGAAACATAAGATAAAAATAACTACCAAGGCTTAAGACAGGCACCTTGATAGGCTAAGTCCATTTCCCTTAGGGTCTCATGTAGTCACACAGTAGAATATGGCCTCGAACTGACTCTCCTGCTCGTGCCTCCCTGCAGGGCTAACTTTACAGGCATGGGCTCCTCTTTCCTATTTTTGTTTTGTTTCAGGGTGTTTGTGTGTGTGTGTGTGTGTGTGTGTGTGTGTGTGTGCATTGAGAGAGTATAGGAACTCGCAGTTTTCAGACTTCTGAGTGCTGGGGTCATGGGCCCAGCTCAGGCTGAATTGGACCTGGTATTCTCTCACTCATCTTATATCTTCGTGGTGCAGAGACTGGAAGTGGCCGGATAGAAATGAAGAGCACGGTGGCTGAACAGTGGTAGAGCACTTGCCTGGTATGTCTGAGACCCTGAATTTAGTCCCCAACAGGAAAAAGAAAAGGCTGGGGAGATGCAGTAAAACATTTGTTTTACAATCATGAGGACCCGGGTTGGAACCTCCAGAACTTGCATAAAAAGTCAGAAATGGTGGCACAAGTTTGGTAGTCTCAGCACTAGGGAGGCAGCTCCCAGGCAGATCAGCCTATTTGAGGCCTTTCCAGGTCAATGACAGACCCTAAGTTCTGGAAGTCACATCCCCTCTCTCATTTAGACCTGAGAGTATACATCTTAAAGTGTTCTCCATGGCCCGTTGTCCAAGGGTGGGCTGTCCCCCCAATTCTGTGACAAGGAGGCAAGAAAAACCGCAAAACAATCCAAGAATTAAAACATCATGTACTTGAGAACAGCTGGAAGGTGAGCCACTTGGGACAAACAGTACTACTGCTTATCCCATGACATAAAAGCCCCTGGGTGGAAAAGAGAGGACATTATGCCCTGGGAAGCTCACCGCAAGGAGACAGTTTAGTCAGGAGCTCCACCTGACGGCCTCAACTTCCAGTCAGTCAGCCTCCTCCACTCCCTTCCTCTCCCTTTTCCCTTCCCCCACTTCTTCCCTCCCCCCCTCCTCTGTAGACTAGGCTGTCCTAGAGTTTGCTCTGTAGAAGAGGCTGGCCTAGAACTCACAGAGATCTGCCTGCCTCTGCTTCCTGAGTGCTGAGATTAAAGGCATGCGCCACCATGACGTCAGTTTTGCTGCATGTTTGAGCACCTGTTCTGGTGTCATTTCTATCCACTTTTATTTCATTTGGAAGCCTCCCCTGTGAGCAGAGCCCCACTGCTCTGCCCCGGGAACAAGGGGGCTTTCCCAGGTGGTCTCTGAGGGATGCTCTGAACACCCAATAGGAGAATGTTGTACTAGGTTAAGGCTGGTTTCTACTGTGTCATCACTTGGTTCCTTTGGTTTTTTTTTTTTTTTCTGTTATTTTGGCTTGCTATATACCAATAAACTCGTTCATTCAAAACCAAAAGTATGGCTATCATAGTTCATCCTCTTAACCCATAAAACACCTTGTTCCAAAATAAAACATGAAAATACCTGAGCTCTGATACTCAAGGTTGTCCTCTAAATTACATGGTTGCACCCAAATCCCAGGATCCCAAAGCCCAACTCAAAGGGTATCCTCTTAGTAACAGCAACTACGGTTGTACCGGAGTCATTGTTAGACAATTCCAGAACAAAACAAAAGTAAAAAGAAAAACCTAGGACATCATACACACTAGTCCAGTGCTCTACCACTGCGGTATGTTCTCAACCTTTTTTCTTTGGAGAAACTCACCAAGTCACTCAGGCTAGACTTGAATTCATGCTGTAGCCAAGGCTGGTCTTGAACCTCTCTCAGCCTCTTAAGTGCTTATATTACAGGCATGAACAATCATACTCGACTTTTTGTTAGTATGTGTGTGCGTGTGGTGTGTGTGTGTGTGTGTGTGTGTGTGTGTGTGATGTGTAGGTTTGAGAACAACTTACAGGAATGAGTCCTCTTCTTCTACCATGTGGGACCTAGGAATTGAACTCAGGTCATTAGACTTGGCTGCATGTGCCCTTTCCCAGTGAGCTGTCTCATAGTTCCTGGTACCTAAATTTCCTTGATATTTGGAGCTGGCTGATTCTTTTGTGGGGTAGTGCTGCTGCTGTGCATGGTAGGATCTGGAGAGTGAGCCAAAAATTTGCAGCAATCTCTTCCCTTAGCTCCTGAGTGCTGGGATTGCAGACATGAGCCACCAAGCGAACTGTGGGATTTTTTTTTGTCTTGTGTGTTCATGTGTGTGGGTACATGAGAATGCACATGCATGTGGAGGCCAGAGGTTGATGTCAGGTGTCTTCCTCAATTGTTCTCCACCTTATATTTTGAGACAGGGTCTCTTACTGAACCTGGAGCTGATTCAGTTATACTGGCCAGCAAATGGGGAGGTGGTGTGTGTGTGTGTGTGCGCGCGCGCGCGTGTGTGTGTGTGATACTCCTGTCTCTTTCTCCCAACCATGCATAATATAGATATTAGGGGTGGAACTTGGGTTCTCATGCTTGCACATCAACCAGTGTACTGACTGAGTCATCTTGCGAGCCTTGTTTTATTTTTTAAAGACAGGGTCCCAGGCTAAACTTGAACTCACTAAGTAGCATAGCTGAACTCCTGATCTGAGCGAGCCTTTACTTCCTCAGCGCTGGGACGATAGGTGTTGGCCATCATGCCTAGTTTATATAGTGCTCAGGTCGCAAACCAGAGCTTCATGAGTGCTAGGTAAATACACTACCAACTGAATATTGTATTCTCAGCCCTGGCGGTTTTAGCAGCAGCATCTTTGGTCTCTACTGGGTGGCAACTAGAAGCGTTTTCCCTCTCCAACATGACAAGTGGCCTTTTGGGGTGTGGACGGGGGTGGATGTGTAGCTTGTGAGGAGTCCCTGAGCGACCTTAGGTGCACTTGGCCAGAGCGCGCGCTCACCCAGGTGGCTGCTGGGCACACGGGGCTGAGGGGTGCCGTCGTATGGCGGGTAGTGTGCCTGGTACGAGGTGGGAGGGATGCCGAGCTGCTCCCTGTCGCCTAAGGGTACCGAGTCGCGATCGAAGATGAGGCGCGCGCCTCGGATATCCTCGCGGGCGTGCGGCGGCTGCTCAGGCCAGCGGTAGTCAGAACGAGCGGTGGACAGGTTGAGACCGGTGCGCGCGTCCGCGTGCAGGTGCAGGTTGCTGATCTGCATGGCTCGCGTGCGCTCCATTGTCTGCTCCCGCCGCTCTTCCAGCGACTGCATCTCGGGCGGCGGCGAGAACGCGCGGCGCACCTCGGACACGCGCTTCTGGGCCGCCCAGCGCGCTTCCGTTTGGAAGACCGTGGGGTGCGGTGGCGAAGCTGGGGGCTGCGCCGGGGTGACTGAGGAATAGGCCGGGAAGTCCCGGTGCGATGTGCACTGCATAGTGCCATCGTGCAGCCGCGGATCGGGGCCCAGAGCGAAGTGTGAGGCCTTGAGGGACTCCAGGGACATCGGGCACACGGGCATCGTGAGGCCCCGGCGCCACCTGCGAGGGGCGAAGACAAAGGCCTGAGCTCGTGAAAAACGCCTCCTCCACCCCAGGACAATGCTGCCTTTCAGTCCTTAGCCTGACCCCAGGAAGAGGAAAGAGACTCCTTACTTGGCTCCTGCTGTGTAGGGGCATTGTACTGTGCGGCTAGTTTTTACGTCAATTAAACACAAGCTAGAGCCCTTTTAGAAAAGGAAACATCAGCTGAGACAATGCTTCACTAGATTGACCTGTGGCACTTCCTTCCTTCCTTCCTTCCTTTCTTCCTTCCTTCCTTCCTTTCTTCCTTCCTCCCTCTTTCCCTCCCTCCCTCCCTCCCTCCCTCCCTCCCTCCCTCCCTCCCTCCCTCTCTCCTTCCTTCCTTCCTTTCTTCCTTTCTTTTGGTTCTCTCCTCCTCCCCTTCTTTCTTTCTCTCCCTTCTTTCTTTTTTTTCTTTTTCTCTATTTTTACATACCAATCCAGTTCTCCCTCCATCCTCTCCTCCCGTCCCCCCCTCCATCCCCCCCCCCCCCCGCATCTGCTTCTCATTGAAATTAAGGCCTCCCTGCCGAGTCAACTAAGAGTGTGCTGGGTTCTATAAGGCTGAGCAGGCCATGAGGAGCAACCCAATAATCAGCACACCTCTATAGCTTCTGCATCAGCTCTTGTCTTCAGGTTCCTGCCTTGAGTTTCTGCTTCGACTTCCCTGGATGATGAAGGAAAAGCTGTAAGATGAAATAAACCCTTTCCTCCCCAACTTGGTTTGGGTCATGGTGTTTCATCACAGCAATAAAAACCCCGAGATAGGTTACCCCCGCCAGCAGTTAGCCAAAATAGATTAAGAGCCCTGAGCTTTTGTTAGCTCAGAACTGGAGACACACACATCCATGAGTGAATACTTAAACATTGTGATGGGCAGTGAATCTGAAATCACATAGGAGGCAAGCCTCCAGGCAGGCCTGTGGGAGACGATGTTGGAGGTTCATTGTGGTGAGATGTACACAAAAAATGACCCTGAGCTCGGTCCCGGACTGTATAAATAAATCAGCAGTTCTCAACCTATGGGTTGCCCCCCCCCCTTTTGGGGGTCAAATCACCCTTTCCCAGGGGGGTCACACAAGACCATCGGAAAACACACATATTTACATTACAATTCATAACAGCAAAATTACAGTTATGAAGTAGCAACATAAATTTTTTACAGTTGGGGGGGTCACCATGGGAGGTACTAAGGGTCACAGTGTTAGGGAGGTTGAGAACCTCTGGTGTAAATGCTAAAGTGAGCTGAACACAAGCGTGGGTGGCTTCGCTTGTCGACTGCAGATGTCGTGTGATTGGGCTCCTTCCACTTTCAGCTTCAGACGGTCATCCCACTGCTTGGCCAGCCGGAACTTGGTGCAGAGCTGCCTCCTTTGTCTTCCTTGATGCTCCTTGGAGACCTGGGCTGCCCATCAACATTCGCCCTCCCTGACTTCAGCCTGCTATGTGCTCACATTGAACTCTTTAAAAAAACTTACATTAGGTGCTTAATTCTATAGCACATGAAAATAAACATAAATAAAAAGAAAGAAACGGCATATATTGGGCTAGGGTTCTGATACGTTGGCAGAATGCTTGCCCAGCATGCATTGGGTTAGAACCTCAGCACTGCATAAACCAGGTGTGGTGGTACAGGCCTGTCACCCCAGCAATCTGAAGGCAGGGACTGGAGGTATAGAAAGTCAAGGTCATTCTTATCTGCATAGAGAATCCAAGGTTGGACTAGGCTACCTAAGGTCTCAAAAAGAAGGGACTGGACAGATGGCTCAACTGTTAAGAGCACTTGTTTCTCTTGCAGAGTAGTCGGGTTCGATTTCTAGCACTCACAAGCTGGCTCACAGCCATCTGTAACTCCAGTTCCAGAGGATCTGACACCTTCTGATCTCTGAGGGCATCAAACATACATGTGATGTACATACAATCATGCAGGCAAAACACCCATATACTTAAGAAAAGAAAAAGAAAACAAAACAAGATTTGAAGTTTGGATCAATCCATGAATTTGATACCTAGCATGCTTGTTATGTGGCTCATATAACCCCAGCATTGGGGTGGCAGAGACAGGGGGATTCCTGGGGCTCACTGGTATTTAACCTAGCTTAACCAATGAGCTCCCTGCCAGTGAGAGACGTTATCTCAAGGCAATTTTGAGAATGACACCTGAGGTTGTTCTCTAGAGCCTCCACACACACACACACACACACACACACACACACACACACACACACACAAAATCAGCTGCCTTTGTGCTCGTGATCCCAGAATTTGGAAAGTAGAGTCAGGAGAATGAGAAGTTCAGGCTCAACCTTGAGTGTGAGCTTGGGATCAGTCTGGGCTAATGAACGAATGAACGAATGAATGAATGAATGAATGAAATAAGGAGCCCTGCACTGCAATTCGCTGGTAGTGTTCGCCTAGCATGCATGAAGAACTGGTTCCACCCCCAGCATGGCATAAACCAATCATGATAACACACCTATAATCCCCAAGTTAGGAGGTGCAGAAGATCAGAAATTCAAGGTCACCCTTGACTGCAGAGCAAGTTGGAGGCCAGGCTAGGCTACGTGCAACCCATCTCAGGTTAGAGCTTCAGCTTAGGGGTTGAATGTGTGCTTAGCATATGTGAGATCCTTGGTTCAGTCCCTAACACTGAGGGGGTCAGGGACAAGAACACAGACCTACCTCACTGGGTTAATGAATCTTGAACTTAGCACACGTCTGGTCCCTCAGACTTCCTCTGGCCACTGGTCATGGCAGGGGCTGGTCTTCTGGTCCTTTCTAGAGGTTAACCCAAGGTGATTTAGCCCTGCTCATTGTGACATTGTGGCCCCAAGAGTTCCCCCAGATGACGTTGTCACAAAGGTACCCTGCTACCTCTAGGGACCGCCTGGAGGACCTGGACTTGAGTTCTGTCAGAGACCCATGCATGCAATTTGGGTTTTCAGAGCTTCAGTTTTGTGATCTGGGAAACAGGATGGATAGTAGTGATGACTTTAAAAGCAACAGTGTGCTGGGGCTATTATTTTTGCTATTATTTTTAAAGTTTTTCTGTTTGTCTCTATCTTGACCTTTGCACACAGGGACTAATGCCCTTCCGTCACTGGCTCCTTCTTACCATTCCAGGACTCACAGGTTGCCAAAGAACCTTTTTATAATTTAATTCCTTAAAAAAAAACTTTGTTGGTTTGTTTATTATTTATTTATTTATTTATTTGCTTGTTTGTTTGTTTATTTGTTTTGAGACAGGGTTTCTCTGTGTATCCCTGACTATCCTGGAATTCACTCTGTAGACCAGGCTAATCTTGAACTCAGAGATCCCCTTGCCTCTGCCTTTCCAGTGCTGAAATTAAAGGTGTGCACCACCGCTGCCCGGCTTTAACTGTTTAAAAATTACATTTTCTGAGGTTAGCTTTAAGTTTCCATCGACACAACCTAGAATCACTTGTGAAGAGTCTCAGCGAGGAGCTGTGGAGATCCAGTTGACCTGTGGACTTATCTGCACAGGTTTGTCTTAAGTATCGATGTGGAAAGACCCAGTCCACTGTAGGTGGCAACATTCCCTAGGCGGGGTCCTGGAATGTATAATGTAGTGTGGAGAAACTAATGAGCACATGGAGTGAGAAAGTGAGCACCCATGCATTTAATGCTCTTTGCTGTCAACTGCAGATGTGTTGGTAGTAACTCAGGTTCCATCCTTGCCTTCACAATGATGGATAGTGAGAAGAAATACCCCATTTCTCCCTTAAGTTGTTCTTTTTCAGAGAATTTAAACCACAGCAATATAAATAGAACTAGAGCACACTTATTTGTATATTTTGGGCATGCTCCATGATGGCCTGAGGATATCAGGGAACAACTTTTGGGAGTCATTTCTTTCCTTGGGTCCTGGGGATTAGGTCATCATGGGGGTCAGTAGGCTGGTGGCAAGTGCGTTCACCCACTGAACCATCTTTCTGGCCCCTGATTATTTTTAAGGTGGGTCTCATGTAGCCCAGGCTGTTCTCCAACTTGCAATATAGTCAAGGAGGACGGAGGTGCACCACCATATCCACACTATGTGGTGCTAGGGATGGGACCCAGGGCTCGATGCATGCTAACAAACACTCCACCAACTGAGCTACAGACCTGGTCCCTCCCTCAAGCTACTTTTTAAATGGATGTTTTCCTACTACCCAAAGGTTGCTTGGAAACACACTCTCGATTAAATGAATTCTGATTAATTCAACTGGTCACTCTGTGTGAGTGAGTGAGTGTGTGTGTGTGTGTGTGTGTGTGTGTGTGTGTGTGTGTGTTGGGTGTTTTAGAAAGTCTGCAGAGGATTTGTTTTGTATGAGCTTGGTGGAAGAGAAGGGATTGGCTGGGGCTGAGGCTCATCTGGGTTACGGAGGTGCAACACCAAATCGGCCTACTTTCTTTTCGTTCTTCCTTTTTTGTATTGCTGTGGATGGAACTCAAGTTCTCCCACACGGGTAGACAAGTGCTCTGCTAGTAAACTAGGCATGGTGGTAAATGCCTATAATCCCAGCATTGTACTCTCAGCACTCAGGAGGCATCACCACAAGTTTGAGGCCAGCCTGGTCTACATAGTGACACCTTGTCTTAAAACAACAAAAAAGTGATGGGTGGGGACAAGATGGATCAGCAGGTAAGATCACTTGCCACTGAGTCTGATGACCTGAGTTTGATCCTGGGGTCCCACATGGTAGAAGGAGAGAACTGAATCCTGAAAGTTGTCTGGTCTCCATAAATACATCATGGCATGCTTGCATACATTTCTTTTTTTTTTAAATATTTATTTATTATGTATACAATATTCTGTCTGCATGTATTCCTGCAGGCCAGAAGAGGGCACCAGACCTAATTACAGATGGTTGTGAGCCACCATGTGGTTGCCGGGAATTGAACTCAGGACCTTTGGAAGAGCAGGCAGTGCTCTTAACCTCTGAGCCATCTCTCCAGCCCCTGCTTGCATACATTTCTATCCACCAAACAAATGTTTAAAAAAATGAATTTCATTGTATGTAAATTATGCTTCAATAATGCCTGTAAGAAAGAATAACTCCCCCCCACAGAGAGAGAGAGAGAGAGAGAGAGAGAGAGAGAGAGAGAGAGAGAGAGAGAGAGAGAGAACATATTTAAAAAAAAAACACCAAACTGAAGGCCAGGCCTTGTGGTGCATGTCTTTAACCCCAGAATGCAGGAAGCAGAAGTAGGTGGCTCTCTGTGAGTCTGAGACAGCCTTGTCTATGTAGAGGGTTTCAGGCTAGCCAGAGCTACTTGCTGAGACCCTGTCTAAAAAGGTCAATGTTGAAGTTACAATGAATACCAAAGCAATTTGTAAGGCTTTTTTCTCAAAAACGCAGCTCCAGCCTATGTGGCTTTTGTCCCTTGGGTTGAGGCTAGTTCTACTCCCAGCCTCCAACCCACCCCAGGGCCAGGGCTTTGGTCCAGCAAGACAGCCAGCCAGACACAAGCATTTCCTCCTCATTCTCCTGCTTGCTGGAAATGCAGGCTTTGGAGGGCAGCTTTTAGGGCCCAGGGTGGGGGTAGGCGAGTAGGGTGTGATGCGGTTCATCAGCAGGGTGCTTGCCTAGCATGAATGAAGCTCTGTTTCTTGAGTCTCTGAATCGTTTTAAGGAAGAACCACAAAGAAATGAAGCAGGGCTGAAGCTGTGATGGGCAGAGGACGTTAGTTACTCTCATAAATGAGGAACAGAGGTGTGGGGTTGGAGAGATGGCTCAGGGATAAAGCTGCTTGCCACCAAGCCTGGTGACTGAGTTAGATCCCTGGAACTCCTGTGGTGGAAGGACAGAGCCACCTGAATGTTGTCAGACAGCCACCTGCACACCACAGCCCCTGCACGCCCACCCACCCACACACACACGATAAATAAACGCAAAAAGAACGGAGGGCTGGCGCCTCCCGTCTGTGCTCGGCTGTGCATGCTGCCCGTGTTTAGAGAGACGCGACAACAGAGTGGCCTTGTCTCGTGGGTATTCTGTGTTGGGAAAGAGGACATTGGCTGGGGACCAGTGGTGACTGCCAGACCGTGCCTGGCAACTCCAAGGCCAGCTAGGAAGGCCAGGGCAGCGTAAGTATTTTTCTCAAAGGTCAGTCAAGCTCGATTCTTCACCAGCTGATAGGTGCTGGGAGAGCATGGTCTACAAAGTTCAAAGCTGTGTCTCAGAGTGAAGAATGGCAGTGGCGGGTAGGGGGCGTGGTGTAACGGCTGGAGGGGCAGGGCGCGGTGGTGGTTTTGCAGAGAGCCTGGCAGCATGCAGGACATTCAGAGAAAAGCATCATGCAGACACAGGCCATTAGGGAGAACACATATTCAAGGAATCTTTCTAGACATATCTGTGCTTGCCTGGAATCTCAGCATTTGCGAAGTGGAGGCAGGAGGATAGCTGCAAGTGAGGCCACCCTGGAACATATAGTGAGTTTCAGGCCATCCAGAGCTACAGAGTGAGACCCTGTCTCAAATAAGTAAACAACCACAAAAAAAAAAATCCCAGAGTCAGTTGTGGTAGTACACACCGGTCATCCCTACTCTTAGGAAGAAGGGACAAGACACTGTAGCACTCAGGGTCATCCTCAGCTGCTAGCAAGTTCAGGACAGCCTGTCTCAGGGGCAGGGGAAGTGGCTCAGTTGATAGAGAGTTGGCTGTGCAAGTATAAGGACCCAAGTTCAATCCCCTGGGCTTGTAGCTAAAAAGCAGGGTGTGGTGGCATACTTCTAATTCCAGCACTGGGAAAACAGAGACAAAAGGATCCTTGGGACTCTATGTCCAGCTGGCTCCAGGCCAGCGAGAGACCTTATCTCAAAAATAAAGTGGAAGACATGGCTGTCTAGGCTCAAAATGTGTGTGCACACACGTGTATCCCCCTCATTGACGCTCAAATAAAGGTGCAAGGAATATTCAGAAGGTGTGATCAGTAAGGTCCCATGATGACATTTAGGCAGAAGCCCAAGAATCTTGTATGCAATGTGAGCATAGGCTGTACAGAATGAGACCCGCTTCAAACATGAACGTGAAGGTGAATGCAGAAGCCATGTAAGGATCTGGAGGGAGAGCATTCCAGGCAGAGAAGGAACAACTGTGCAAAGGCCCCGGGGCAGAGAGATGCTTCATTTGAAGGCACGGGAGGAAAAAGATGTGGTTAGGAGCAGGGGAGGGAAGGGAAGAGAGTAACAGAGGTTGAAATGGATAGGAGATGTCTTTCAAAAAATGAGTCAGTTATCCAGGTAGGGAAATGCAACATGGAGACCACTTCCCATCTACCAGGCTGACTATCAGAATAAAAAGGATGTTGCAAAGACACTGGCAGGGGCTCCAGTCCTGCTGCATTGTGAGTGGGGACATAAGAGAGCACAGCTACCCTGGAAAACAGGCAATCCCTCAGAAACCTGGAGCCAGGGAGATGGCTCAGCGTGGAGAGGAGCGGAGGAAGGCCTGAGTTGAGACCCAGCTGACTCCCGAAAGTTGTCCTCTGCCTGTCACTCACGTGTGTGCACGCCCACATGTACATTAATAAACAAAATATAAATCAGGTCTTTGAAAGTTAAACACAAGTCTTGGAGTGTAGCTCAATGATAGGGTGTTGCCTACCAAGTGCAAGGTTCTAGGTTCTACCCCCAGCAACACACACAGATACACACTCACACACACACCCATCACCACCAACAACCACCACCCCACCCGCCAAAAATGAGAAAGAGAGAAGAAATAAACACACGAGTCAGGAATTCCACCTCTGGTATTGAAACCAGGGACCTGAACAAGTGCATATCTGTTCGTGTTCTCATAACATCTTTATACATAAGAGTTAAAAGGTAGACGGAGCCCAAAAGTCCAACAACGGGTGACTAGATAAACACATTGTGGTATGTCTATCAACTGGAATATTATTCACTTCCAGAAAAATAGATGGAGTTCTGATACATGTTATCATGTTGACAAACCTAAAAAAAAAAAAAAAAAAAAAAAAAAAGCTAAGATCGGTAAAAGAGACATATACAGATGGCATTATATTGTCTTTCTATTACGGTAACAAGATGCAACCAACTAAATAGAGGGAAAGCGTTGTCTTAGGTTATGATCGTAGAGGCTTCACTGATTTGGGCTTGTGGAAATCAGCACACCATGGCCAGAGTCTCCATGAGTTCCAGGAAGCAGAGGCCTACAGAAACAGGCCTGGATGCCCATCGCTCTTTCCAGGGCACAATTCCCAATGACCTAACCTCCTTTCACCTTCTGAAGCAGAGGCTCGCAAACTGACGCGGGTGTCACCCGCACAAGGGTCGCCCATCAGACAGCTACACTACAATTCATTAACAGTAGAAAAATAACAGCGGCGAAATGGCAACAAAAAATGTTTTATGGTCGGGGACCACCACGCGAGGAACTGTATTAAAGGGGTCGCAGCGTTAGGAAGGTTGGGAATCATCGTTATAGAAAAACAAACAAGGGCTGAAGAGATGGCCCAGGAGTTAAGAACATACGCCTCCTACAGAGGACCAGAGTTCAGTGATCAGGCAGCTCACAACTATGGGTAACTCTAGCTCCAGGGGATGCAACGCTCCCTGCTGTCCTCTGAGGGCACGCATGGTCTTGTGCGTGCTTGTGTCAACAGTAACAACTGTTGGGGAGGGGAGACTTTCTGGGTAGCTAGGCTGCCTATCAGTTGAGCAGGAAGCTCCAGGCATGCAGCTTTCATGATCATCCTCCAGGCTGGGGTGACTTCTCTGCAATGCCTTTGAGGAACCCATGCTCCTGTGAGAACCCTCAATAAACTCAACTTCACCATGCTATACGTGAGTAAAATTGTTCCTTTGCCCCATCCTGTGTCTTCTGTCTTCCAACTGAGCTACATCCCCCAACCTCCTACTCAATAAGCTTCACTAACAAGCCTTTATGTATTCTTTATCCACCTACCCATAGCTCGCCACCCTGAGAGACTCTCCTTTGTCACTTTAAGAATACTATTCTTGGGGTTGGAGAGATGGCTCAGTGGTTGGCTGCTCTTCCAGAACACCCATATGGCAGTTCACACCTGTCGGTAACTCCAGTTCCAGGAGATCTGATGCCAATGCACATAAAGTTAAATAAAAAAAATTTTTTTTTAAAAAAGAATACTATTCTAAGCTGGGCAGTGATGGTGCACGCTTTTAATCCCAGCACTTGGGAGGCAGAGGCAGGTGGATTTCTGTGAGTTCAAGGACAGCCTGGTCTACAAGAGCTAGTTTTCAGGACAGGCTCCAAAGCTACAGAGAAACCCTGTCTCGAAAAACCAAAAATAAATATATAAATAAAATAAATAAAATAAAAAATAAGAATAAATAAATAAATAAAAATACTGTTCTTGCCAGGGCTGTGGTGGGGGGTGCCTTTAATCCCAGCACTTGGGAGGCAGAGGCAGTTGAATCTCAGTGAGTTCCAGGCCAGCCTGGTCTAAAAAGTGAGTTCCAGGACAGCCAGAACTGTTACACAGAGAAACTCTGCATTGGAGTGGGGGGTACTGTTCTGGGGGCTGTGAATGTGGCTTAGTCAATAGGTGGGACCTGTGTTTGGTAAGCATAAAACCCTGATTACATCCCCAGTACTGCACAAACAGGACTTGGTGGCACATACCCGTCATCCCAAAGCTTTGGAGATGGAGGCAGGAAGATCAGGAATCCAAAGTCAGTTTTGGCCACAAATTCAGTTGGAGGCCAGCCTGGATTGCATAAGATCCTGTTTAGTAAGAAACACTCAAAATACCTGTCATCCCTGCCCCACCCCTTTCCTCCCCCAAAAGCCCAGTTTGTTGAACTGAATCCTCTGCTGCCATCTCCAAGTGGATATGGATCAAACACCTTTAAGCTACCAAACTTTATCCTTCTTGGAAGAGAGAACTTTGTACATTTTGTTGTTGTTTACACACACACACATACACACACACACACACACACACACACCCCACATGCCAAAGTCTAACTGTGGAGGCCAGAGGACAGCTTGCTGGGAGCCAGTTTTTCCCTTCCATCGAGTTAGCTCCACAGAGCTCACATCATCGAGCTTGGCCCGCAAGCGTCTCTACCCATTAGGCCACCCTGCTGGTCCTATGTAGGCCTTTTCTTTCTGTGTTTTGTTAGGTTTTTTTTTTTTTTTTTTTTTTTTTTTTTTTTTTTTTTTTTTTTTTTTTTTTTTTTGAGACAGGGTCTACATACCCCTGGCTGTCTTGGAGCTCCTTATGTAGATCTGGCTGGCCTAGACCTTACTAAGATCCTCTGCTTCCTGATGCACTAAAGGCAGCGTCACCATGCCTGGCTGGTATGTTTTTTCTAAACATACCTTGTAGCCCGCTAACGTCTAGAAGGCCTGGCAGCCTTGTGCCACATGCCTGTCATTCCAACACTTGGGAAACTGAGTCAGGAATTTAAGGCCAGCCTGAGTATGTGGTGAGTTTGAATTTGAGGATAGTCTGAGCGACAATGAGGTTCTAAAAAAAAGAAAAATCAAGAACCGAATAACCAAACAATCTGATCACTCCTCAAAGAAAATGAAAATTAAGATGCCTTGTTGTGAGAGTACACTGGTCACACATGCTCACTATAGACAAGCTGATAAAGCAGCCCACTTTTAAGGAGAAACCCCTTTTGTGTGGGTCTGACACATGCTTTTGCTTGGATTTTCTTTTCTAATGCGGACAATTTTGAAACACTTTGCTTGTGGGAGTTGCCTAAGAAGCCGTGGAGCGGATTGCAACAGGCTTGGAAGATCATTCTGGGTGTCCACGGGCAGGGAGTGCACACGTAGCAGTAATACATTTGCACCCAGGGTTCAGGTTAGCACGCCTACACCGCGCCGGTACTGGGACAAAGGGCCGCAGCTGCGCCTGCGCCAGCCTGCAACCCTTTCCGGAAGGAGTTTTGCCCCCGCCCAGGGTGACATCACAACATCGAGTTGCCATGGCGCTGCTGAACAGTCTGGCTTCCTCGCTGGAGTCCCACAGGGGCCGGGACCGCCTGGTGAGAGGAGGTTGGGTCCGCCCTGCGCCGGAGTGATCTGGAGTTTGGTCAGAACTCAGAGATGGGGTAACTGAGGCCAGAGAGGGGTTTCTAAAGGGACCGGTATCGGTACAAGACACCACACAACCAAGTTCTCAGCACAAAAAATTGCCCCAGGAGGACAAAGGGCAGGCAATAAGAGACAAAGACAGGGCAGAGGACAAGGGAGAAGGGGAAGGGAACAGAGAAAGTTACTTGTCCTGGGGGGACAAAGGACTGGATAGAGAGGAGACTGGACGTGACCCATTGGCAAATGGCAGTTTATAAGGGTAAAGGGGGAAACCCCTTTAATTTTGATTGAGCATGTTAATTAGGGTAGCCAAAGAGGGCTTTAGATTGCTAGATTGCTGGACTTCAGTACTTTGGCAGCAGGACCTTGCTAGTCAGCCTCAGGAGAAGTGGCCAAATAAGGGTCTAGACTTTGGGGGTTAGCTTTAGGAAGATAGTCTAGTGTTGTTTTTTTTTAATATTTATTTATTTATTATGTATACAATATTCTGTCTGTGTGTATGCCTGCAGGCCAGAAGAGGGCACCAGACCCCTTTACAGATGGTTGTGAGTCACCATGTGGTTGCTGGGAATTGAACTTAGGACCTTTAGAAGAGCAGGTAATGCTCTTAACCTCTGAGCCATCTCTCCAGCCCCTAATCTAGTGGTTTTTAGCAAGGCAGAGGTTTCCCAGCTAGTGCCTTGCCCTCAGGTTCGTGTCCCTCTGGATCCCCAATTGATCACAAACACTGTCATCTAGTGTTGGACATTTGGGGTCAAACCTGCCAGCCCAGCCCTGCAGAATCAAATAATGACCAAGATCTCACCAGGCCACCAGTGTTCTTGGATTATTCTGAACAACCTCAAACAGGGGTTAGCACGTTACATTGTCCTGTAGCCGATCATTTAGGTGATGACAGAATCCCCTCCAGTTGGGCACTTGAATTATTTCAGCCAAATATGGCCAGACTTCCAGAACCTAGCCTTGACGACCCGGAATTAAGTCCACTGTATCTGGTCATTTAGCTAGAGCCATACCAAATCAGATCCCTCCCTGCATTTGGACATTTAGTACCTGCCAGCCGCAATATATGTCTGAGTTTCAAAGACACTGTTTCAAAGCTGGTGCTGCATCTACAATATTTTGCTAACAGTAAAATTCGCTCCACTTGAGCATTGATCCACTTGGCTTTCTGAGGTTAGACGTAGCTTTCCTGACCGGTTCCTTATAGGCAGACATTACTGGTGGCTCCACATTTAAGTTCAACCCATTTTCTCCTAAGTTGGACATCCACATTACAGTGTTCACCATTACAGTCAGGCCGAAAAGGAGTTAAAATCAAAACAACAAGAACAAGGCCTCACTGGAACTCACTGTGTGAACCAGGCTGGCGTCTTACATGAGTTCCTCCCACCTCAGCCTCCCAAGTTGCTGGGATTACAGGTGTTTCACCACACACAGTTTGAGACCAGCAATTTCTGACAAGCAAATGAGATAATAGAGCTGGGTCTGTAGCCTGGTGCTTTCGTGGCGTAGATGAAGCCTTGAGGTCCATCCTCAGCACCACAAGCCTGTGGACACAAGCCTGTGATCTCAGCACTTACAGCGGGAAGATTAAGAGTTCAAGGCCAGTTTGGGCTGCAAGACACCCTGTCTCAAAAACAAAAGAAACAAAGATATAAGGGTGGTGAGCCTGCTGAATTTCATTTACCTAAGCCTTTCATTGAATGCCTGCCTTCTCTCTAAAGTTTTTGAAGCAAATTACTATTTTGTCTATTAGACTGCTCTTTCTGTCCAGCTAAGGGCTTTGACTAGGCCAGGAAGGGCAAACAGAAGTTCCCTTTCAGCCTCGTGACCCTGCCTATGGGCAAAGGAGAACCCAGGAGACAGAAATAGTTTTGTTTTCTTTGTTCCTGTCATTTCGGTCATTGGTGACACAAGCTAGCACTCCTGTGGAACTCTCCTCGGCAACTTTTCTTTTCTCCCCTCCCCTTCCCTCCACACTTCTCTTTGTTGAAACAGGGTCTTGTTATGTAGCTCAGGCTGGCCTCTAATTTATCAAGTAGCTCAGGCTGGCCTTGAACTTTTTGGTCTTCCTGCCTCAGTTCCCCTGGCACTGGGATGAGAGATGTGCTGCATGGCACCTTTTGGATTTTGATGTCAAGCTCTCATCTAAAAGAACCTCTTCAGAGCCTGGGATGTTGGTAGAGTGCTTGTCTAGCATGCAGGAGGCCTTGGGTTCTGTCCCCAGCACTGTGACTTCCAAATATGTTGCACACCTCTCATTCCAGCACTTGGGAGGTAGAAGCCAGGATGATTAGGAACTCTAATCATGACCACAGTGTCTGGTTAGCCTGGGCTACGTGAGACCTTGTCTTAAATTGACAACTACAATAAAGGTACATCAGAGAGGAAGGGAGGGAGGGAGAGGGAGAGCGAGAGGGAGAGGGAGGAAGCGAGGGAGGGAGAGAAGGAGGGAGGGAGGGAGGGACGGAGGGAGGGAGGGAGGGAGAGAGAGAGAGAGAGAGAGAGAGAGAGAGAGAGAGAGAGAGAGAGAGAGAGAGAGAAAGTTTTTAGGTTTTTAACCCGGTAAAGTGCTTCATGCCTGTTATTACAGCACTGGGGATGCTGAGGCAGGGGGATGACAGTGACTTGCTAGGCTATGGTGTGAGTGAGGTGAGAATGAGACCCAGCCTCAGCAACTAAAAGAAATAAAAGATACAAACAAAACCTTTCAGTTTGGATTGGAAGTTTGTTGACTCTTAGAACTTTGCTTTTTTTGAGATAGGGTCTCACTCAATAGCCTACGCTGGCCTTAAACTTGGGGGTGATTCCCCTGCCTCAGTTAGCCACTATACCTGCCAACTCTAAGATTCCTTTCCAGGGTCCATCCTAAAGGGCCCATGACTGGGTATGTGGTGGGGATTGCAGCTCAATCCACAATGTGGACTGTGGTAATTGCTTCTGGTCTCCCACAGATCCGGACACTGGGGTATTGTTGCCAGCTCGTCGGTGGGGTCCTAGTGGAACAGTGTCCCAGCAGGTCTGAACTGGGAAGGCGCTTGCTGGTGGTGTCAGCTCAGCTCAGCCATTGCAGGACTGTCTTGCGACTCTTTGATGACCCGGCCATGTTTGTCTACACTAAGCAATATGGCCTGGGGACAGAGGTAACAGGGTTAAATGGGGCTGTAGGGAGGGGGACTAGACCTTCCCGAAAAGTCAGGAGCAAAGGCCTCCATGGATGTTTTAAGGACTTGTTCCAAAGCACTTCTTATTGGGTGATTTTATTTATTTGTTTATTTTTTTTGTAGCAGTATTGGCCACTGAGCCAGGGCCTTGTACGTACGTGTACGTAGCACTTTACTGCTAAGCCACAAACACTGCCCCTCAGTGGGGGATTCTAGGCAGAGGCGCTGCTGCTGAGCCACACCCCCCAACCTCAGCAGGTAAAACTGCTGGCAATACAAACTTGATCACCTGAGCTTAGGTTCCTGGAACATACGGTGGACAGAGAAAACCCACTTCTGAAAGTTGTTCTTTGACCTCTTCATGCATGCCCACACTCACATCTTGCACAAACAGACACACACACACACACACACACACACACACACACACACACACTCACACTCTTTTTAAAAGTTCCTGAGCCAGGGGTGGGGGCCACCATTAGTAATCCTAGCACTTGCAAGGCAGAGGCAAGTAGATCTGAGGTTTAAGATGGGCTAGGGAGATGGTTGGTCTGTGAAATGTTGTACAATCCTGAGAATCTAAGTATGATTCCCAAAACCCCTGTAAGGTAAGTTGGGTGTGGTGGCTCAAGCTTGTAATTCCAGAGTTCGGGAAGCAGAGACAGGAGGATCTTTGGCACTCACTGGCCAGTCAGCCTAGCCTGTTTAGTGAGCTGAGAGACACAGTCTCGAAGAACAGTGCAGGCGATGGAGATGGCTCAGCAGGTTAAAGTGCTTGTGAGGGCCCGAGTTCAAATCTCTGGAACCCACATAAATCTGGGTGAGGTAATGTGCCAGTCCGTGATGTTACCATTTCTACAGGGAGGTGGGAGGTGGAGACTAGAGTCTCCCTAGTAGTGTGAAGGACAGCTAGCTTGGTGAGCAGCCGGGGGAAAGAGCCTCTGCCTCAGTCAAAATAGAAGGCACGAAATGATGTTGAGGTGGTCTTTCAGCTGCCACACAAGGGCTGTGGCAAGTGTGCACCCATACTCACATACGAGAATGTACACACACACACACCAAGAATTAAAAAACAAAAACAAAAAACGGGTTGGAATGGACTGGTAGTTAAAAACAGAGTTTGATGCTCAGCCCCACATTAGAGCTCACAACTGTCCAGACATCTCTAGAGAATCCCATACTCTCTTCTGGCCTCCAAAGGCACTTATACTCCTGTGCATCACACACACACCACACCACACCACACCACACCACACCACACCACACCACACAGAGTTCAAGATTGTCCTCAGCTACATAATGAGTTTGAGACCACCTGGGATATATGATACCCTGTCTTTAAAACAGAATTCCTGGTGTCAGACAGATGGCTCAGTGGTTAATGCTTGCTGCTTAATCACAAGGATCAGAGTGGGGTTCCCATCATCCATGTATGGTGCTCATCAATGCCTCTACCTCCAGCTTCGAAGGATCCTATGCTGTCTGGCCTCGGAGGGTACTGCATACACATGGGTGTTTATACATGCTTATACACGTATACGCACATGCACACACACACAAACACACCCCATATAAATAAATAAAAATGAAATAACAGCAAAGTAAACCTTTGGTGTTTATCCCAGTCCTTCTGAGGCAATGCTCAGGGCTGGTGTAGGACTTGGGGGTTTTGACAGCTCTCCAGGGAATTCCATAGCCTGAAGCCTGAGTTGAGACCCAGTGAGCTGTGCAATGAGCATGAGCAGAGGAAGCTAGGCCCCTAGCTCTCCTCTTACACAGCTGTTGGGCTGTCCTGCCCAGACACCAGGGCACAGACTGTGGTCATGGGGAAGTCTTGTAGCCCAGAATGGCCCCATCCTATTTCAGACAGTGGAGAGTTGTGACTTGCAGGCCTATCCCACCACTTGGTTTCACAGGAGGAGGACATCTTCGTCCGATGGTTGTCTGTCCTGAGTAACATGGCTGACCAGCTGTACTATCCATGTGAGCATGTCGCCTGGGCTGCCGATGCCAAGGTCCTCCAGGTGGACTCTGCTGGGTGGTGGACACTGAGCACAGCCCTCTGGATTCTCTCTCTGCTCCTTGGAGCTATAAGGTACGTGGCATCGGCCAGAGGGAACACCTGAGTTACCTCAGCAGAGCTGTAGGGGTTCCAGCCCTTTTATATTTTGTTAGGAGGTTCAAAGGAGGCGGCGAGTATTCACATATTGGGGTTTCCTTAATCTTTTCTTTTTCTGTTTTTTTTTTTTTTTTTTTTTTTGAGACAGGGTTCTCTGTGTATCTTTGGCTATCCTGCAACTAGCTCTGTAGACCATGTGCTGGCCTTGAACTCACAGAGGTCAGCCGGAGTGCTGGGATTAAAAGCGTGTGTCACTACCGCCCGGCTTTTTTTTTAAATTTTTATGTGTATGGATCTTTGGCCTGCACATATTTCTGCGCACCCTGTGTGTGCAGCGACCACAGAAGTTAGAAAAGGATGGCCGAGCTTCTGGAATTGTAGTTACAGGCAGTTGTGAGCTGCTGTGTGGGTACTGGGAACCAAACCCAGGTCCTTTGCTAGAGCAGCCAGCGTCTTAGTTGCTGAGCGGAGTCTTCAGCCCCTCCCCTTGCTGTTTGACCCTGTAACTTCTGTAACAGTCGGACATAAATGTGCGGTTTAAAACAACACAGCTGTGTTACTCCCGTGATGGAGGTCAGATTCCTGAGACCAATTTCCTGGGTAAAGTCCAGGTGGGGCAAGACTGCTCCCTTCCTGGAGGCTCCCCCGCCTTTCCACCTCTGCCCTTTTCCAGGGTCTAGAGGGTCCGCAACCCTTTGCTAGTGGCCCCTTTCTTCTTCAAAGCTAGCACCGCGGAGTCTTAGAGTCCTTCCCTCTGATTCCGATCCCTGCCCCCTGCCCCTTCTCTTTCTCTTAAAAGATGTATTTATTTTCAAAAGCTTTTAAAGAGATTTTGTTTTTTAATTATGTGCATGGTTTCCATACATATTAGCATAGTGCCTGTGCCAGAGAGAGTGTTGGGGTCTCTGGGGCTGGAGTTACCTGCAGCTGTGAGCTGTCCAACACCAGTGCTGGAAACTGAATCCACCCTTTGCAAGAGCAGTATAAGAGCTTGCTCCTGACTACCGAGTCCCTTCCCAGTCCCATAGAAAATGAGTTTATTAATTATTTGTGTTTGTATGTGAATGTGGCAGGTGTGTGCCTGTGCAGAGGCCAGATAGGGACATAGAATGTCTTCTGTTACTCTTTTTGTTGGCCTGAACCCAGAGCTTGTGTTTTGGCTTGTTTGGCAGCCAACAAGCTTCAGTGGCCCTCCTGCCTCTCAGCACTGGGGTTACTGGAGTGTGCAGGACCATGCCCAGCTTGCCGTGCGGGTGTTGGGATCCGAACTAAAGTCCTAGCAGTTGTAAGCAAGCCATCTCCCTTGCTCTTCCTTGACTTTAATTTCTATTTATTTACTTGTTTTTAATTTCTCCTTGCTTTTCTTGTATTGCCTGTATGTGTGTGAGGGCATGTGTGAGCGTGTGGAGACCAGAGTCAACTTCAGATATCATTACTTAGTCATTCCCCCTTTATTTTAATTTTTTAATTAAAAATTTCTTTTAATTATTTGTGTGTGGGGAGGGGCTTGTGTAGTGCACATGTGGAGTTCAGAGGACAGCTTACAGGTTCTTTCCTGGGTCCTGGGGATTGAGCTCAGATCCTTAGGTTTGGTGGCAAGCACCTCTTCCCTGCTGAGCCATCTTACTGGCCCTCCACCTTTTTATTATTTTATTTTATTTTATTTTATTTTATTTTATTTCTACTCTTACTGGCCTGGGCCTTACTAACTCAACTAAGTTGGTTGCCCAGTGAGCACCAGGTACCCTCAGCACTGATTTTTCCCCCCCAAGGGTTATATCTCTAGCTCTCTTTTTTTCCTTTTTAACATTTATTTACTTCTTACTTGTGTGTGTGTGTGCGCATGTGCTGTGGTGCATGTATGGAGGTCAGAGGACAATTTGGGTGGTCATTTCCTTTCACCGTGTGGATGCTGGGATCCAATTTAGGGTACCAGACTTGGCTGCAAAGGCTTTTATCTGCTGAGTCATCTTGCCAGCTCCTCCTTTTACTTTTTTTTAAAATATTTATTTATTTATTTATTATGTATACAATATTCTGTCTACATGTATGCCTGCAGGCCAGAAGAGGGCACCAGACCTTATTACAGATGGTTGTGAGCCACCATGTGGTTGCTGGGAATTGAACTCAGGACCTTTGGAAGAGCAGGCAATGCTCTTAACCGCTGAGCCATCTCTCCAGCCCCTTTTACTTTTTTTTGTTGTTGTTTTCTGAGACAGGGTTTCTCTGTGTAGCCCTGGCTGTCCTGGAACTTGCTCTGTAGACCAGGCTGACCTTGAACTCACAGAGATACCTGCCTCTGCCTCCCAAGCGCTGGGATTAAAGGCTTGTGCCACCACCTACCTTCATTTTACTTTTTATTTTAAGGCGGAACGTCTTTAAGTATTAAGGCAGGTCTTGAATTTGGGTCTTCCTGCTTCAATCCCCCAAGAAGCTCAGATGAGAGGCCTGTGCTACCAGAATGATTGGCCCTGGAAACTCCTTCCCAGCCTTTGGATGTGTGCTCCCCTGACATGCCTGCACAACATCCTGATGTCCTTTCATGACTATGGTGTCTTGTTGACCTCCGCTGACCTCTGAGGTCCCATCAAACTTGCTGTCTCTGTTCCCATGCATACTGTAGGCTCCTAGCACTGGGTGGGTCCACAGCATGCCGGACTCTAGGGGGATCTGTGTGGTTCAGTTGGTGAAATGCTTGCTAGCATGCACAGACCCTGCTTTCCCTCCTCAACATTGCATAAACTAGATGCGGTGGCACCTGTTTTTCATCCCAGAATTCAGGTGATGGAGGCAAGAGGATCAGGGTTCAAGGTCATGCGTATATACAGCAAGTCCAAGGCCACTTGGGTTACATGAGAACCTGTTCTAATTTCATTCTGTTGCTGCGACAAAAACGCTCTGACTGAGAGCAACTCGGGGAGGAGAGGGTTGATGTGGCTTACACTTCCAGGTCCAGCCCATCACTGAGGGAAGTCAGAGCAGGAACTTAAGGCAGAGAACCATGGAGGAACACTGCTTGCTGACTCATAGGTGCCATGACCTGCACAGTTTGGATCTGGATCCCTGACCAGGGAGGTCAAGGGAATGAAGAAGGGACAGTGACCCTAAAGAAGTGACAGCGACTTGGGTACATGTACAGAAAAGCTGGGGCTTTGGTCTATATAGTGAGTTTCAGGGAAGCCAGGGTTATGTAGCGAGAGCCTGCCTCAAAAACAAAACCATCCCACCCCAACCAGCATCCCCATGACCACCACCTCACTCTTTGGAGAGCTTTGCCACTCACATGGGGCTAAGGCACTGGGGTCCTTGATATGGCCTCGCAGGAGTCTACACTACATATTTACTCAGGACTCCTCTCACTCAGGGCTTCCTCTGCTCCCTAGTTAATGACATGACCCTACTGCCAGATATGCCCACAGGTTAATCTGATCCTCGGTCCAGGCTTTCAGGTGACTCTAGGCTGACTCAGTTTGACAATTAAAGCTAACCAGGACAGAACCCCAGCCTTTACCCCTAAAAGTGACAAGTCTCTCTTCCAAGGCACAGCTGGTTTGCAGCTCTGTGCAGGAGGCGGCAAGCAGGACCACTGCTGGCCAGATATGGAGGGCGGCTGGTCTCAGAGTTCCCTAGGCTAAAGGCAGTAGAGGATCTTGAGGCCTTAGCTGCCGTGAAGAGATGACCCCTTCCTCTCCCAGCTTGCCATGCTGCTGTGGCAGGACATCCCATGGTCTCCTGTGTTGCAGGTCTCTGTGGACGGCACTGAAGTTAAGACAGAAGCTGCGGAGCCCCACAGGCACCTTCACCAGGTACCGCGTCCTACCGCGTCCTACCGCGTTCTACCCTAATCTCTCCTGCAAGGGGAACAGAGAGGCCACCTCTCTGAGCCATTCCCCTGCTGACCTTTGCAGGGCTAATGTAGGAACCTTTTCCTAGAAAGCTGTACGTAGATGTCTGCCATGCTTCATGGGACATCAGTGACAAACTAAAGTATGTTTTAGTCAAATTCCAGCTTGTGGAACCAAACAGAGCAGGAGTGTGGATGGCTCCCAGATAGCTGTACCATTGGAAAGTCTCACCCTAGCATGGATGACAGCTTCCTCACAGCTGCACAGCACCTCCATGCAATCAGAGCAGAACTGCATACTGCAGGGCTGGGCAGTCAGGAGGGAAGTGACTAGAATGTCAGATGAGGGGCCAGTGACCACCCTGCATCTCCATACACAGAAGTCAGCCTCCCTCCCCTCCTCTCTTCTCCATACACAGAAGTCAGCCTCCCTCCCCTCCCCTCCATACACAGAAGTCAGCCTCCCTCCCCTCCCCTCCTCTCTATACACAGAAGTCAGCCTCCCTCCCCTCCTCTCTTCTCCATACACAGAAGTCAGCCTCCCTCCCCTCCCCTCCTCTCTATACACAGAAGTCAGCCTCCCTCCCCTCCCCTCCTCTCTATACACAGAAGTCAGCCTCCCTCCCCTCCTCTCTTCTCCATACACAGAAGTCAGCCTCCCTCCCCTCCCCTCCTCTCTATACACAGAAGTCAGCTTCCCTCCCCTCCTCTCTTCTCCATACACAGAAGTCAGCCTCCCTCCCCTCCTCTCTATACACAGAAGTCAGCCTCCCTCCCCTCCTCTCTTCTCCATACACAGAAGTCAGCAATCAGCAGTCCTGATTGCTGTTAGGTTCTGGGCATAGATCACTACAGAAAGGGTGTGTGTGTGTGCTTGTGTGTGCTTGTGTGTGTGTGTGTGTGTGTGTTTCAGGGGATAGATCTCTACAAAAGGGTATGTGTAAGCCAGGTGGTGGTGGCACATGCCTTTAATCCCAGCATTTGGGAGGCAGTCAGGAGGATCTCAGTAAGTTTGAAGTCAACCTTATATACAAGAGAATTCCAGGACACCCAGAGCTATGTGTGTGTGTGTGTGTGTGTGTGTGTTCAGGGAATAGAACACTACATTACAAAAAAGGGTGTGCGTGCATGTGGTGTTGATGTGTGTGGTTCTGGGGATAGATCACAAACAACAAAAGGATGTATGTGTGTGTGTGTGTGTGTGGTTAAAGAACATTGCTTTAGCCTCTGGGTAGGAAGTAGTGCCTTTTCCAGGTAGGGGAACAGGCTTGCTAGAATGAGGACTACAGGCTGAGCCTTCATGGCTGCATCCCACAGCAGGGTGGGTGGGTGATGTGAAGTTGAGGGCAATGGTCACAGGCCCTACACTCCATGCCCAGGGATCCTGGAAAGCAGGTGTGGAATTGAGGCTGTGGGTCACTCTGTGCTTGCTCCTTTCTGGGGGATATGGGAAGGGCGAGCAATGAGTGACTCCCTTCCCCTTCTCTCCCACAGCGAGCTGCCCAGGAGCAAGCGGAGGGCCATGGAGGCAAAGATGTGGTCAGAGGTTTTAACTCTACTCAGCAACCTGGCTGACCTGGCCAACGCTGTGCACTGGCTGCCCCCAGGTCTCTTGTGGGCTGGCCGCTTCCCTCCTTGGCTGGTGGGCCTCATGGGTACCATCTCCTCCCTCCTCAGCATGTATCAGGCTGCCAGGGCTAGCAGCACAGCCGAGGCAGACAGCTCTTGATGAGGCCCTGGAGTGGCAGGTGGAGGACACTGTGGGGCTCAACAGAGGGCTCAGATTCCCAGAGTGGGAACCACTGGCCAGGGGTGCATCCATAATCGTGTTCCCCAGTAACTGTCCCTGTGTGGGAAGGAAAAGGGCTGATAGATCTTAGGTCCCAGCAGGGCTTCATGGGAAATCTGCTCCTTTGGGGAGTGGGGGGGCCACATGAGGAGGACCCCAGGACTCTCAGAATCAAAGCCAGGCTTGCAAAGTCCCAGGAGTACCAGGAGTACCCCACTTGCTGGCTTACCTGAGGGTGAGTGGGAGACATGCCATGCCTTGGGTTGGGCACTGGGGAAGCTGGAATACTGGAATGCCTATTAAATATCTTGGTATGGTGCCAGTCTGTACGTGAGGTGATTAGAGCAGTCACATGGTATGGTTTGGTTATACAGGTACATGGAGCCATGGAGCATTAAGTGGGAAACGGCTCATCTCTATTCCACCCTTCGGGGCTCCCTCAGCCTACTGGACTCTCAGCCTCTCAGTATCTGACTACCTCTGCCCTCTGAGCCCAGGCCTGGGCGAATGTTCTCCACTTCCTGAAGTCCTGGGAGGAAAACTGTAGGTTGCTGCTTCCAGGAAGGCCACACCTAAATGAGAACAGTCATGCCAGTATCAAGGGCCATGGAGGCTCTATTTAAGCTGGGGCCAGGCCATGCTTGCTAGCCTCTGAAGATGTGGATTTGTGTTCTATATCAAAGAGGCTATAGTAGGTGGGTTGTTTTTTTTTAAATCAGTTTAAGTTTTTATTACATTTTAGTGCATGTGTCACCATTTCCACCATGTGAGTCTGGGGGATTGGCTCGGTGGCAAGCACCTTTACCCACGGGGCATCTCACTGATCAAGGGTGTGATTTTTAATCCGAAATCCAAGAATGATGTTTGGGAAGCACTGGGCCCAGCCTGGTAGACTAGATACCGCGGCCTTTACATGATACCAATCTTTTGTGTGCCTGTTTTCAGACAGCCCTGCTACATAGGTCAGGTTGCTTCCCTGACCCTCCCCCCAATTTTTGGTACTAGGGATGATGAACCAAGTATTCTACTGTTGAGATACAATGATCCCAGCCCCCTCCCTTCTGGTGTTGGCCAGAAGTCCAAGAAATTTTGGTTTTACAAAGACAGGTGTTTGTGAGCCACTGGTATGTTGGCAGCACAAGAGTGAACCCCACTAAGCACCCCAGCCTTTCACCTGTGGAGCACCTGTGCAGGGTTCATGGGCAGGCCAGCATCAGGCTCCTGACCCTGGGGTGGTCGCAGCGGCTCCGGCTCTCAAGGACATCGTATTGGTGTCCCACCTGAAGTCTGTGCCCATGCCCTCACCTAGTCTGGGTACCAGGAGGACAGAGGGTGGGAAGGCCCTTGACATTAACCACATATGATGCAGACATAGAACAAAAGGACAGACACTTCCAGAAAAGGCTCACCTGAGCTGGATGGAGATGGACCTAAGATCTCGCGTGTACTAGCCTAATCCTCTACCTCCGAGCTCCAGCTCCCACCATTGCTTGTTTATGCTGTGCTTGAGACAAGGCTTCATGTGAGCCAGGTCACCTTGAATTTACTATGTAGTCGAGGATGCTTGAAACTTATTTTTATCATTTTTTTGAGACAGAGGTTACTATGTAGCCTTGGCTGGCCTCATAATCACAGAGGTCTGCCTGCTTCGACCTACTGAGTGCTGGCACTGCACTAAAGGTATGCGCCACCACCCATAACCAGCTAAACCTTTAGTTTTCAAAAAAAGACTTCTTGTATAAAGACTTCTTGTATATGTGCCCCAGTATATGTGTGCCAATGCATGCCTGGTGCCCATGGATCACCATAGAACTGGAGTTATAGATGGTTTGGAGCCACCATGGGAACCAAATCCAGGCCCTAAGAGCAGTCAGTGGCTCTTAAACACTGAGCCATCTCTTCAGCTCCAATCCCTTAAACTGATAAAAAAGTACATGTGTGGAGAGGTCAGAGGATAACCTCAGGTTCCAGCCACTTGTCCACTGCTGTGTACATCAGGCTAGCTTGCCAGTGCATTTCCAGGGATTTCTCGTTTCTGCTTCCTAGCCTAGAGTAGTGTTGGGATTACAGAGACATGCTTCTGTATCGAACTTTTGACCCGGGGTCAGGCCCTCACACTTGCCTGGACCTGGGCCATCTCCCCAGCCCCACCCCTAACTTCTGGTCCTTTACATCCACCTCCTGAGTGCTGAGATTACAAGTGTGCAATACCATGTCAAACTGGAGACAGAATTTAGGACTTCATGTATGCAAGGTAAGCACTCTATCAACTGAACCACATCCACATGTCCACACCCACAGTATCCGCTCCCTTTCCGACATTCATGTTCCCTGTCATCAAAATCTCAGCAGGAGACAGCTCCCTCCTCCCCGTCCCAACCCCAAAGAAGGTCTGCTTCAGCCTGAGGTCCTTTGGATGTTTTTATTGCTAGAATCTGGTCATAAGTTCTAGGGTGATTCCAGAATACCCCGTGTCCAGGATGCTCTGTTATCACTGTGGAAATCATCGTAGGGTAGACGAAGATCATGGTCACAACTGACAAGGGATGCCACTCAGTCTCAGAGTTGGGAATGCTGCTGGCTCACCAGCTTTACAAATGAGAACCACTAAGGGGGAACCCATGGCTGCTGGTGACAGATACACTGATGCCACTGCTCTACGGTGTGCAGAACACAGTGAGATAACACCTGGCCACCTGGCAGGGATGTGTAACTCCTACCCGGGGCCAAGGGGAAATCATCTGAACTTCTAAGTCCAAAACATCATGGTGTCTGGGGTAGGATCGGGGCATATGAACTGATGGTGAGCCCACGCAACTCGGGTGGGGTCCTGGAATGTTCTCTCCAGAGAGTGGGAGCTTAAAGGTCAGCTTTCCTAAAGTGCTCTGATATCTCAGTACAAAAAAACACGCACAAAAAAAAAGAAAACAAAAGAAAAAAACCACAAAACACTGATTAGCAACATGGCACGGATGAGGTCTGATAAGTAGAGATACACTCTGGATACAAGACAGAGACGGACAAGGGGGCCCCACACCACTCCTGGAGCGCTGAAGTCATTAGACACCACCACTGTCAGCACCCTGTTGTTCACCAGCTGTAGGATTCTTGGTCACCACACCAGTCACCTCCTGAGCCTGTGGGTGCCCAGCCCTGGGAAGAAGACCAGACTTCTGCCTCTCTGGCAGGACACTGGAGAATTAGGGAAAATCTGCTCATTTCACAGGGACCAAACACTGTCTGGGGTATGTGTTGCTCTGCTGAACCCAGGGTTCTGTGTCTCAGATGGGTGGGTGTGAGGACATGGCAGGTGCTCCTCCAGAGGCAGAAATGGGAAACCCCCCAACTACTACAAGGATTGACAGTTGGTAGCCCTCTTCAGACTGATTTGTGAACCCACAGATCCATGGGCTGCCCAAACCTCCCCAATCATGTGGCTCTCCGCCATTGCCCAGTTCACTTACTGATCAAGTCTCTCTGTGGCCAGCATCAACTGCCGCTTTGGAAAGGGCAATTCACTGGACTCTGGGTGATTCTAGTGCCTTCTGGTGCCTAATGACAGCTCAATCCAGAGATTTCTGGGTGTTATGGAACCTGCCTCTGGAGCCACCTTTGTGCTGCCTACCTCTGGTTTACAACAGCTCTGTGGTTTAGCTGGAGTTCGACCTTCAATTTAGAAGAACTTTGTTTGCACATGCATATATAAAAAGGTTTAAGAGGCTACCCAGGCTTTACCACTAATTCTACAGAGAGCTGTGAGACCCAAGACACCAACAGGTGAGCATGTGCCTGGTGTGTGCCCAGGCAGGGGAAGGGGATGGCCAGACAGTAACAGTCACCCATGGGGTCCCCAGAGACAAAGGGTTATCAGGACAGAAAAGGGTCTGCTCTTGGGGCCATGGCCCCCTCAGAAGAAGATGACATCTTCCTTGCCAACTTCATCTTTGGCGGTGAGTGGTGTGGTTGGCAGTGAGGAAGCTGGGGATGCAGGTGGCAGAGGCATGCCTCCAGACTTGAAGACCTCAGGGGGCGTGGCAGCTGGGGCCGGGCTTGGGACTGGGCTTGGGGCTGGGAAGCAGGGATCTGCAAGAGAGATGGGGGCATACTGGTGTCAGAAGCCGCCACTATCAGTGGGTGGCCCTAATGTCCAGTGACTGGGCTCACCTGGGGCAGGTGCAGATCCATGGGGGGTAGTCAGGATGGGACTCAGTGACCGGCGGTTTCGTGACGAATTGTCATCCTTGCTTATTAACTTGTTGAGAAGCAGCTGCTGCTTCAGGTCGAAGGATGCTGGAAGAGGGAAGGTGCTTGACTTGGTCATCTGGGTGGCGAGCGGGCCTCCCCTACCTTTTACTTCCCCATGGGCAGCCAGATAAGCACTTTGAAAGGTGGCACCGAGTCACTCAACGTTGGGATGGGAGGAGGGTGTGGCTCCCAAGCAAACATCCTTTTCCCATGATCATTAGGACAGGGACTCTGCTTATGGGAAAGGTCATGACTCCCTGTGTCAACTGAATAGGGAATCTCTATGGGGAGGGGACAAAGATGCTGGGTACAGCCCCTAGTGCCCGACCTGTGCCCCAGATGGGAGGTTCTAAGTAAGTGGGCATGATGATTAGTTTTGTCAACAAGGCAACTTGGGACAAAGGTCTTGGTGAACGATTCCCTACATCAGGCTGACTGCTGGGCCTATCTGTGAGGGAGTGTCTTGTTTGCCTTAATCAGTGTGGACAACCCAGCCTGAAAGTGGGCTCCACCATTCCTTAGATTTAGGCCCTGGTCTGGATAATTGAGAAAGATGGCTGGGCACTAGTCAAACACGCCTTCATTCTCTGTGCGCCTGACTGTGGATGTTACTTAAGCTGACTCAAGGCTCTTGCCGCCTTGACTCCCCACCAATGATGGACTGACCCTGGACCTGCGAGCTAAAATAAATCACTTCTCTAAGGCACTTTTTGTCAGGGTGTTTTTATCATAGCAACAGACATGCAAGTGGAACCACGGACATTGCTTTCTTGCCATGCTACTTGCCCATGCTGGTGCTTGGCTGGCTGTCTGAGGTCTGTCATTTCAGTTCCGCTGCTGAGACAACTCCAGTGGGAGGGGCGTGCTGCCTCTCTGGATTTGAGCTCCACAGTGGACCGTCTACACGGGTCCGTGAACTTTGGGGGTGGGTGTAACTCACCTGAGCTCTCCCAACGCTGGGAACCCCTGCTCTTGCTGCTCTTATCTTTGCCACCCTTGGTGGAGGCAGCCAGCTTGGTGGGGATCTGCTGCTGCACAGCTGTCTGCCTCTGAATCTGGTTGGTGGCACTGAGCAGCTGGATGGGCACATCACTCTTGGCTGACCGGCTCTCAGCAGTGGTACTATTCCAGCGGGCCACCTCAGGTCGCTCTATGTACTCATGTCCTGTGCCAGACAGCAGCATGCTCCCTTGGGTCCCTGGTGCTTTGGCTAGGGCTAAGCGCCCCTCTAGTCCATCCCCATTGAAACTGGGAGGGTGGCTTGTGGGTTGGGCCTGAAAATAATAGAAGACACAGCCTATCATTGCTGAGCCTGCTGGTGACTGTTAACCCCACAAAAGGCTTCCCAGCCTTTTGGTGGCTATGGACTGGGGAGGACCAAACACAACTGGTAAGTGCTCGGAGATAAAGGTCCAGTTCACAGCTGGGAAGGTGTATTCTGCATTCTGCAGAGCACTGCTTCAGTCTACAGTGCTTCTGGTGATTTACAGTTCACAGAACACACCAGTATATGGCTATCCATGGTCACACTGAGCCATATATATGCGTTCTCTCTCATGCACAAATATGGCCACACAATCTAATTTGGATTACTCACAGGGTCTGTCTATGTAGCCCTAGAACTCTATGTAGACCGGGTTGGCCTCGAACTCACAGAGATCCATCTCTGCCTCCTGATGCTGGGGTTAAAAGCATGTGCTTCTTTTAACAGCAGCTCCAACATCCCCCAGGGTCTCACATAGCCTAAATGGCTTTGAACTTGCTATGTAGCCAAGGATGATCTAATCCTTCTGCCTCCACCCCCTGAATGTTAGGCTGATAGGCCTGGGCCACTGTATATATATATAGTGAGACTGGGTTTCTTTGTGTATCATATATGGCTGTCCTGGAACTCACTTAGACCTGACTGGCCTTGAACTCAGAAGATACTGGGATTAAAGGTGTGTACTACCACCGCCCAGTGGTTTTTTTTTTTTTTTTTTTTTTTTTTTTTTTAATGCTGGGGTTGGAACCAGGGACTTCGTGCAAGCTAGTCAAGCACTAAACCAAGTCACATTTCCAATTTAGCAGTTTGGCCACAGAGTCTCACGCACCTCTGCCAACACCTCTGGGGGTAGCGCCCCCGGTACAGTGTTCTGCTTCTTGAACCTGCGCAGCAGCTCCAGGCGCTCACGTTCACGGTCCACTGCGCGCTGGGCCTCGCGTAGACGCTCCAGGTCGTGCTGGTAGGCCTGGCGCTGCTGTTCCAGCTCCGTGCGCTCCTGGTCCAGTTGCTGGCGGAGCTGGCGTGCCTCGTCCTCCCTCTCCTGCAGTCGCGCACGTTCCCGCTCCCACCTCTGCTGCTCCTGGCGCAGCTGGCTCTGCAGCTTTTCAACACTAGCACGCTCCTCACGCTGCTTCTCGAAGTTGCGCTGCCTCTCTTGCTCTAGCAGCAGGTTCCCGCGTGTTGATTGCAGCCGGAACTGCTTCTCACGCTCCTGGATGGCCACTCGCTGCATCTCCACATAGCTGTCCTGTTGAGCGATAACTGCCTAGGAACAGGGATAGGGATGGGGGTGATGAGAGTCATGCCCTTGGTTAGACCCAGCCAACCAGCAAAAAGCGGGAGCAGCCAGTCCCCTCCTTGATGCTGCCGGTACCTGGAGACTAAGAAGCAGCTGCGACAGTGTCTGGACCCGGTGGACCAGCTGCAGAGAGAAAGCCAAATTGGTCTACCTGAGGAAGGTACACAGGATATGTGGGCATGCCGTCCCTGGGGGAGGTGGACCAGGGGTGGTACCTCTGACTCCAGGACAGTGGGCAGACATGAGCTGCTCTCTGTGCTAGGCATCTCCACCTGTGAAGAAGAGGATGATAGTAGCAAATGGGATTAAACCTAAACCAGCACTGCTCACTATGCAAGCAGACATGTTCTTGGCTTGGAAAAAAGAAAATGACCCAGGCCTGAGCTATGACTGTGTGTGTGTGTGTGTGTGTGTGTGTGTGTGTGTTTGTGGGGGTACAAGTGCTATGGCCATCTGATGTATGTCCATTCAAGAGTCATGTGACCAAACCCGTCTCTCTGAATGTGGCCAACAGCGGGGGCTGACTGAGAAGCAAAGGACAATGGCTCTGGGCTCTGATTCTTCTGCATGGACGGGCTCTGTGGGAGCCTTCTCAGCTTGATCGATCACCTTCCTGGACCTGGGGGGAGTTGGGAGGACATTGGTCTTAGCATAGAGTGGGGAACCCTGATGGCTCCTTGGCCTTGAGAAGGAGGGAGGGGAGGTATGGGTGGAGGGGAGGGGAGGGAAGGGGGAGAAGGAGGGGAGGGAAGGGGGAGGAGGAGGGGAGGGAGGGGGGAGGAGGAGGGAAGGAGATGGAAATTTTTAAATATAAAAAAAAAATAAACCATGAAAAAAAAAAAAAAAGAAAAATAAAAAAAAAAAGAAAGTACTATAAAAAAAAAAAAGAGTCTGGAGAATGAAAAGGGGATGCCTGGGAGGTGGGTAGGTGGCTGATGTCCAGCTCTACAGTAGGGTAGGCTTGGAGGCTTGGAAGTGAAGCTTATGTGGCCATGCCAGACACAGAGTCCTCCTGTTCAAGCCTCAGATACAGATAGGGGCAGGTGGCCTTAGCTTCTGGAAACCTCAGCAACAATGCGCAGGTATTAGTTGTTCTGAGTCAAATAGGGAGGGAAGAGCCCGTGAAATGTCCGGAATGTGGGCACATGTTACGACACACTCTGGATAGCTTATGGTACCAATGTGAGGTTTCTGGCCTGCTGAAGTCAAGCCCAATCTCTCCTCTGCCTCCCTCCTGAGTCACTGCCAGCCATTCCCAGGGGTCTGCAAGATTAATTTTGAAGGCTGCCATGTTAGTGGTGGTTATGTTGACTTGGACTGTCTGAACCCAGGTAACCAACATTACCAGAAGTCACTTACCGCCTGTGGTGATTCCTCACAGTCTCCGGGGATGTTGCCATCACAGGATTTGGAATCTGGGCTGCTAGCAGGCCCCTGCCAGTCTTGGGGCCCGAGGTCATTGTTGCACATCTTCTTTTTAAAGCTGCCATCTGGAGACCCCAAATTGATCACAAGAGGATGCTATGAATCCCACAAGGTCTGGGTTCTCCTCCTCTTCACCCAAACCCTACCATGTAATAAATACATGCTAGGGTGCTCCCGGAGGCCTGCTGCAGGGCCCTGGCTTTGCAGTACAGAGCCCACAACACCCAGAGGACCGAGGACTGTTTTCAGGAATTATACCCCCAATGCTGGAGATAGCTCAGCTGTTAAAGGCTAAGGCTCACAACTAAAAACTCAAGAAATCACACTGTACAGAGCACTGGATCTGCCACTCAGCCTCAGACGTAGGTAACATACTTACTCTTGCTGGGGCTGCCCACATTGTCATAGCCCCCGAAGGTCTCAGCCCTCCGAGGCAGGCCTGCAGAGACACCTCCCTCCTCCACTTGGCCACTGGTGCTGCCCAGCCGCCGGCAAATCAGGCTTTGGATGCCCTCAACTGTGAAGAAGAGGTGGGGGACATGAGTTAACAGGTGGTGGGGGTTATGTCAGGGGCGGCAGGAAGCCCAGACCTGAGCCAGAAGCAAGTGTGGCAGTTGAGTTCTGCGATGATAGTTATACACTATTACTTTGGCTTCGGCAGTGCTGGGAACAGAGCCCAGTGTTGGGCAAGCACTCTAATAATGGAGCCAAATTCTGAGCCATCATCCTTAGTGTCTAAGGGAGAAACTAAGGAAATTGGGCAGCCATTGGGTTTGAAAACAACCTATCTTAGAGACAGGCTCCATAAGATTCAAGGAAGTTCTGAAAGAAGGCATGTTAAGACTTAGGAAGTCAACAATGCACAAATCTCAGGAAGTCCCCGAAACTTACCAGAAGTAATATAAATAGAAAGGACTGCTGGGGAAAAGAGACTCTCCCAACCAGTTCAGCCAACTTTGCCTGCATGTCATGAAGACAGCTCCAGGTTCCTAGTTTTCATTAGTTGTCATCTAGGCTGGGGTGGCTTTCAGTGATGCAACTGCCTTTAAGTTGTAAGTAATCCCTCACCACTGCTTGTAAGTGATCTCTACAAACTTGCTGGTTTACCAAGCTGGACTGGTGTTATTGTTACTTCAGTCTGTCATTAGTTCCCTGTCTAGGGTGAAGATGCATATGCTCATGTCTCCTCAAAAAAAAAAAAAAAAAAAAGTGTCACACACCATATAGACAGGAGCCATATGGGCTTGGTGACTTTTCTCTCCAGTTCCTCAGGGTGCTACTGAAATCTAGGCCCCAAGCCAGGCCTAGGGATGTGATGCAACAGTCCCTACCTAGGCTTAGTGGCAAACACATAAAGTGAGAATTGAGTAGGAGGGGCTGCCCATGGGGTAAGGGTGTTCTACAAACCCTTCAGTGACCCTCTACCATTCAAAGTCTCTGGCCAGGAGAAGAGGCAGGGAGAACATTCCCAACCCATGTACCAGACTGTGTCACTGGAGGCCAGGAACAATGGCCTCAGGAGACAGAGGTGGGAGGGCAGTGCAGGTGTGGCTGGAGGGTCGTGGCTAAGCTGTGCAGGCAAGGGGTTGTGTGGTCTGACTTGCTGTGGAAGTGTCACTACAGTGGCTGCCCTCCTGGACATCATGGGGCCCTGGTGACTGTAATGGTGCTGCTAGGAGCTCCTGAGCCACTGAAGGTTCCCCTTACCAGCCTTGAGGCTGGCAGAGGGGTCTCTGCACAGTCAGGGTAGAATGTGTATGGAGACAGTGGGTTCCATGTATCCAGTGGTTTAATGGTTGTTAATGCCTGGCAGCCTGCTGGAGCTTGAGGTGGGGTTCTGGCCCAAGTCTGGGGTGTTTTTCTGAACTCCATAAGTCCCTCAAAATGTATATGCATTTTCCTGAGAATATTATTGGGGGCTGTCCCAGAAAAGAAGGATCTGTATTAGGGAACTGGATTTTACTCAGAAAATTTAGATTACATTTTATTTCTTGTGTGTATGAATGCACACATGTAACACATCACACATGTGGAGGTCAGAGGACAACTTGCACGAGCTGATTCTGCCCTTCTCTCCCGTGGATGTCTAGGATTGAACCCAGGCTGTCATACATGGAGGTTAGCGGTTAGCACTCTTACCTGCTGGCCATTTCTTAGGCCCAGGCTTTCTTTTTTTCCCCCTGAGGACAAGTCTTTCATGCCTCCCAGATGAGCTTCAGATTCATTAAGAAGCTAAGGATGACCTTGAACTTTTGGTCCCCCTGCCTCAGTCTCCCAAGTGCTGGGATTCCAGGGCTTCACATACGCTAGACAAGCACCCTACCAACAGAGTCATAGCCCTAGCCCTGAGTCAACTTTAGACCTCTGAGGTTAATGAGGTTACCCAGGGAGTGTTTGTTGATTGAAAGAGAAAGCACATAAAGGATTTGGGTGTAGCTTGGTTGTAGAGCTCTTGCACATGCTGGGTTCCCTGGATCACAAGAAAGCAAAATGACCGTGGTCCTGGGTAAGGTCAGCCACAGAGTCCTGGGCCTGGCTTTGGACCCCTATGCAGCCCACCCTTCCAATATCATAACATACCATAATGGGATGATTGACTTACTCTCGCTCATGGCTAATCTGAGAATCTGCTCCCCCCGTAGGGTCTCGGAGGGGTCCCCGCCTCCTCGGAAGAGGCCTCGGCACTGGGCTGACTCATCCAGCCCACTCAGCTCTGCCATCTCCAGGTAGATCTGCTGCTTCTCCTGAAGGCTCTGTGCGATCAGCTGGTCTTTCAGGCTCAGTCGTTCTATAGAGGACCCAGAGGTAGTGGTCAGCCCCAGGGACCTGCTCTTGCAGCCAGACTGTGAGGGTGGGGTGCCCGGCTGGCCTGTAACCTCAAAGGTGTACCCCCTATTTGCCCTTTAACACCGACTAGTGTGGTCCTGTCCCCTCAGCTCCTCCTCCCATCCCCATTGTGAACACCAAATGGCAGGTAAGTGTGGAGAGGCAGGAGTCTGGAACAGAAGCCTTGAAAGACAATATATGTTTTAATGTAAAAAAATTTCAGTACATCTATTTATTTGTGTATATGCGCGGGCACACACATGTGGAGGTCAGAGGAAAACTTGCAGTAGTTGAGCTGCTTCATTCCGTAGAAACTGGGTATTGAACTTGGGCCATCAGGTTTGGCAGCCAAGTGTCCACTCACTAAGCCATCTTGCCAGTCCAGGGCTTTGTTTTGTTTTTAAGATTTATTTGCTGGATGTGGGGGTACATGCCTTTAATCCCAGCACTTGGGTGGCAGATTCAGGAGGATATATGATCTACATAGTGAGTTCTAGGGCAGCCAGGATTACAGAAAGACCCTGTCTCAAACCCCCTCCCCCCATATTTATTCATGTATGAGTATACACGTATGCACTTGGGTGTGACATCTGTGTGCATTCATGGAGACCAGAAGATGACATCAGGTGTCCTCTATCACTCTGTGTACTAATTGGAGGCAGAATCTCTCCTCAAAGCTGGGGCTCTATGTCTGTAAGCCAGCAAATCCTGGCAATCCCCTTGTCTCTGCACTTCTCAGACCTCGGGTTACAGGTGTGTATGCAGGAGGACATCTGGCCTGGTATGTGGGGACTGGGTCTGAACACTGGCCCACATGGTTGTGCAGCAAGCATTCTTAACTGCTGGGCCCGTCTCTCCAGCTCCTGGTTTTGTTTGGTTTTTGGTCTTTCAAGACAGGGCTTCTCTGCGTAGCCTTAGCTGTCCTGGAACTTGCTTCCTAGACCAGGCCTGCCTCTGCCTCCCTAGTGCTGGGATTAAAGGCGGGCACCACCACCACTACCGCCACTACCACCACCACCACTGTTTGTTTTGGGAGACAGGATTTTACTCTTCTGCAGGCTCGAGACCCCCTTGCCTTGGCCTTCCAGGTACATGGATAATAGGTGTGAGCTACCACACCTAGCTTAAAAATTTTTAAAAAAGTTAAATTCTTAAAATTTTATGTTAGAAAACTGAAGGGTTGTTTTAAACATTATTCCCTTATTTGTGTATTACATGGCAAGCATGCCATGGATTGAATGTGGTGGTCGAGGACCACTTGGAGTTTTGGTTCTCTCTATTATGTCAGTTCCAGGGATTGAAATTAGGTTGTCAGATGTGGTGACAAGCTACCATCACCTGCTGAGCTCTCCTGTCAGCCCAGAAAACAGGGTTGTTATTAATTAATTTCTTGTTTTTAGGCATCATCTTGTTAAATACTCTTGGTTCACCTGCTAATAGCTGGATGATGCAGGCTGGCTTTGAATTCCCATCAATCCTCTCACCTCAGCCTCCAAATTTATCAATTTTGGGGCTAGTGACATGGCTCAGTGGTTAAGAACATTTGACATTTGTTGTTCTTGCAGAGGACTCAGATTTGATTCCTGGCATCCACAGGGTGGCTAACAACTGCCTTTAACTTCCTCTTCTGGCTTCTGCATGCATTGCATGCATGTAGTGCACAGACATTCATGCAGGCAAAATGCACACTGCCCATACACATAAAATTAAAAACAATAATAATAGCAACAAAAAAAAAACCCTGTTTCTTTTGAGACAGGGCTTCTCTGTGTAGCCCTGGCTGTCCGGAAACTCACTTTGTTAACCAAGCTGTCCTTGAACTCAGAGATCCTCCTGCCTCTGTCTTCTGAGTGCTGGTACTAAAGGTGTGTGCCACTATGTCTGGCTCCATTTACTTTTTTTTTTTTTTTTTTTTTTTTTGGTTTTTTCGAGACAGGGTTTCTCTGTGGCTTTGGAGCCTGTCCTGGAACTAGCTCTTGTAGACCAGGCTGGTCTCGAACTCACAGAGATCCGCCTGCCTCTGCCTCCCGAGTGCTGGGATTAAAGGCGTGCGCCACCACCGCCCGGCCATTTACTTATTTTTTATTGTGATGTTTTTCTTTTTCTTTTAAATCTTTATTATCTATTTATTAAGTAGACAGTGTTCTGTCTGCATGTATGCTTGGATGCCAGAAGAGGGCACCAGATCTCATAGTTGTGATGCCACCATGTTGTTGCTGGGAATTGAACTCAGGACCACTGGAAAAACAGCCAGTGCTCTTAACCTCTGAGCCATCTCTCCAGCCCTGTGATGTTTTTAATCATTTATTCATCCATCCATCCATCCATCCACCTACCTACCTACCTACCTACCTACCTACCTACCTATTTTTGAGGCAGTTTTTAGCTCTGGCTAGATTTGCTCACCACATAGCTGAAGATGACCTTGAACTCCTGATACTCATCCCTGTGTTTGTGGTGCTGGGGTTGGAACCCATGGGCCTCATGCAAGCTAGTCAACCACTCTACCTACTGAACCATCTCCCTGGCCATGAACTGAACTCTTGAAATGGGTGACATTGTACATTAGTCCTCAGTGAGGTGGTATAAACTTGATGTGGGACCATGGGTTACAAGAGCGACCTGCCCACAGTGCTGACCCCTCTTACCTTGAAAGTCCCGGAGTCTCAGGGTGAAGGCTTCAGTCATCCTTCTCTCCTCAGGCTCCATGGAGGGGCCCTCCTCCTTATCTGGACAGCTGCAGGCAAAGGGGACAGCTGCCATCAATGTCACATGGGCCATGTTCTGACAGCAACACCACAGAGCATCCCTTTTCTCTCTTCCTTATGCTGGGGGGATAATGGAGCCCCAGATCTACAAGAGACCGTGTCTCAGCAGAATAGGTAGAGTGACAGAAGACATCCAATACCCACTTTTGGTGTGTCCGTGCCTGAACTGGCCAGGACTCACATACATAGAAGAGAATAACTAACCCCAAAAGTTGTCCTCTGACCTTTGCATGCATGCCATGGCTCACTTTCTCTCCAATAAAGAAATGTAATTATGAAAAGATTACTGAGGGCTGGAGAGATGGCTCAGTGGTTAAGAGCATTGCCTGCTCTTCCAAAGGTCATGAGTTCAATTCCCAGCAACCACATGGTAGCTCACAACCATCTGTAATGGGGTCTGGTGCCCTCTTCTGGCCTGCAGGCATACAAGCAAACAGAATAATGTATATATAATAAATAAATAAATATATTTTTTTTTTCGAGAAACCTCTCTAGTTGCTGATTGTTCTGCTTTTTCTCTTTAAAAAAAAAGGAAAAAGAAAAGAAACAATTACTGAGCCAGGCCAGGCAGTGATGGCCCATGCCTTTAATCCCAGCACTTGGGAGTCAGAGGCAGGCAGATCTCTCTGAGTTCGAGGCCAGCCTGGTCTATAAGAGCTGGTTATAAGGAGGCTCCAAAGCTACAGAGAAACCCGGTCTCAAAAAAAAAAAAAATTACTGAGCCAGGTCTTGTATTAGCTATGAAACGGCTCTTCCACTGAGCTATGTCTCCCTGTGCACTGCTGGTCCTTGTTATTTGTTTTTCATGACAGGGTTTCTCTGGGTAGCCGTGGCTGTCCTGAACTCCCTTTGTAGATCAGGCTAGCCTCAAACTCAGAGATCCACCTGAGTGCTGCGATTAAAGGTATATACCACCATCACCTATTTGGTTTTTTAAAAAACAAACAACAACAACAAACAACAGGCATCATACATCCCAGGGTAGATCCGACTCTGCTCTGGCCAAGGATGACCTTGATTTTCTGATCTTCCTGCCTCTACTACATCAAGTGCTGGTATTAAAGGCATGCACCTTCACAACCAGCATATATGGTTCTGGGCTTGGACTGAGAGCTTTGTGCATGCTGGGTAAGCATGCTACCAAGTTACAGCCCTAGGTCCTGTACACTGCTTTTGTGAGGAGCTTAGCGTGGAGGATGAGGAGAAAGAGTCCACACACAACAGCTCTCAAAGGGTCAGGGCTTAACCTGGAGAACTTCTGATCCTCCTGCCTCAGGTTCCCAATGTGAGGGGTATAGGTATGCACCACCAAATTCTACTTCTTGCACATTTTTTTTAAAAACTGTGATACATTTAATTCATATGTATGTGTGTGCACATGCCATGTATGTGCTGGTAATGGGGGCCAGAAAAAAAGCATCGGGTTCCCTGAACTAGAATTATAGACAGTTGTGAGCAGCCACACTATGTGGGTGCTAGTAACTTAACTCAGGTCCTCTGTAAAAGCAGTAAGCATTAACTGAGCCATTTCTCTAGCCCCTCATGCACAGGTTTAAAATGCCCCGCTGTGACATGGAGGAGGTGGTCAGTGCACAGATGCAGATGACTGTCAAGACACTGGGGGCTGTGGACCACTCGGAGCTGAAGCTACTGAGCGTGGTGTGAATATGGAGCAGGAGGCTGGCTACAGCTGGAAGCTGGACTAATCTCCATGCCCACCTATCAGCCAGATTCTAGTTCAGGCTGGGGGAAGTGATAGGGCACTGGACTGGGATCTGGAGGGTGCTCAGTCCGAGAAATAAAGAGGGTATTATAACCTGCTCCAACAAGGCTGGCCTCAAACTGTTTATCCGAGTGGCCCACAATAAAGGTCCAGTTTAGAACCGCCTGGGCCCTCACACACCTTATGCAGAAATATCCAGGCCCTTTTCAGCACTGTGACAGGTTGACTATTATTAGAAGGAGCAGTTCATTGTGAGACGTGATTTCCTCATGGGACTGGGTGGCTCGGTTGGTGGGGTGCTCACTTACACTCATGGCTCAGGGTTTCACCCCTGGCACTGTATAAACCGGGTACAGTGGTGCCTACCTTTCATCTCAGAACCTGGGAGGTGAAGGCAGGGAGATAATAAGGCTCATCTTGGGCTACACAGTGAGCTGGATGCCAGCCTGGGCTACATGTGATTGTTTCTCAAAAATCAACCAACCAATGAAGGGATCTGTCTGGGAGGTCAAAGTCAGATGAGAATAGCTTCTCAATCCCGAGAGCATGACTGGGCAGGAAGAGCCTGTCGAGGAGGCAGAAGACCCTGGGCTCACCTCTCCACGGCTCTGCGGATGTGAGCCATCCAGGTGTTCCTGTCTTCTTTGGAATTGGTGTAGATCTCATACATCTCTGGTCCTTGCATGGAGGCACTGATCAGAAACATGGCCTTCTCCTCGTTGGCCACTTCTCTCACAATTAGCTTTTGCAGAGAGATGATGGGCGGCTTTGAGTCCTGCGGGGGGAAGGTCATGGCAACTTAACTGTTGTCCTGCTATAGTCAAACAGCACTGGAACCCTGCTCCCACTCCTAGTTCACACCGAAGGCAGGTGATGACCTTGGCTGTTGTTCCTCAGGTACGAGGTTTACCAAGTAGGTCAGGCAGGTAGCCTGTGAGCCCCAGGGATCTGTCTCCCCAGCATGGGGGCACGAGGGTGTGCCACCACACCCTACCTTTTAATGTGGGTTCTAGGGAGTGAACTCAGGTCTTCAAGTACTAAATAGCCATGCCAGCGCAAAGCAGGAACATTTTACTAGCTGGAGACTATTTAATTGATATCCTAGTATTTTTTTTTTTTATTGCTTTTTGAGGGCTTGAACTCATTGTGAAACCTGGCTGGCTTCAAGTTGACAGTGGCCCCGTCTCAGCTTCCAAGTTGGGACTTCAGGTGTGCACCACCATACCTGGCATAGGGCATAGTTCTTTTCTGTTATTAATATATTTTAACATTTTGTATGAGTGAGAACATGCATGTGTGCATGCAAATGCATGCATGGTACACCTGTGGAGATCAGAGGACAACTTGTGGGAGCTGGTTCTCTCTTTCTGCCATGAGGGTTCTGGGTATTGAACTCTAGTCATGAAGCTTTGCAGCAGCATCTTTACCCATGGAGCCACCTGCTGACCTCAAAAGGCACATCTCAAGTAGTGTTCTGAGTCAAATTGCCCAGACCCTCTTATAATTAATACATTGAGGTTCTAAGCCCAAGCACCTCAGAACGTGATGGTGTGCAGAGACAGGATCTTTAAAGATAAAGTCATGTTAAACAAGACTTGTCTTTCCAGCAGTCCAAACCAATAAAACTGGTAACCTTATAGGACTGTAAGACTGGGCCATTCACAGGTCTGTCACTCCAACACTTAAGATGTGGAGGTAGGAAGTTCAGAAGATCAAGGCCAGCCTCAGCTAAACAGTGAGGTCCAGGCCAACCTGGGCTATATAAGGCCCTGACTTTACAAACCCTCAGATGACAGGTATATACAATTAAGCCAGCAGGGATGATTTTTCTTTGTGTGTGTGTGCTTTCCTGTCTAAGAACTCCTGAACATATTAACACTGGGTGATGCGGTTGATTTGTCCTGCATTTCTGGGGACTAGGACAGGCTGCTTTACGTGTCACCTGGGATACACAGAGATCCATCTGAGATACTGTACAAGGAGGCAGGAGGACAAGTGGGTCTAGGAAGATGATGGTGCTTGCGTGTTTCCTGACAGCTTTGGGCCCAACTGGTTCAAGTCTTCTGAGAGTAGGGGTGGGGCACACAGCCTTCACACTGACATCTACGCCTTGTGTGAAACTGTGGTGGCTCAAGAGGTGTGCTAGGCTAAAGAGGGGGGCAGCTTTTGTGACAAAATAGTCTGACCTGGTTTATGGAAAGGTGGGATGGGGTGGCAAGGGGTGGGAGAATTTCTGAGGTGCTTTAAGGTCAACAGATGGAATCTTCCACCTCAAGGGTTCTGCCCTATAAGACATTAAGCCATCGGCCTTGGCCCCATCTCCACCCCTGCAGAGTCTGCGGTCCTTAGTTTTGATTAAAGAGCAATCTGCATTGGCAGAGGTCAGCATCCTCTTGTTTCCACATCACCTCCATGAGTCCTGATCTAACACTTGGAGCTGAAAACGCAGGAGGGATTTTGGGGCCCCACACCATTCCCTCGGGTCTACCTGTCCTCACTCCCCTTACCTATCTCTCTCATTTTTCTGATGCCCATCCCATGGAGGGCATGGCCACTCGCCAGGCTTACTCGGGGACTGAACAGCTGACAGTCTTGACGTGGAACCTCTGGTTCTTAGTGTCCTTTGTCCTTTGTCTATGTAAATGGTGCAGATTCCAATTTGGGGTTTTATTAGTGTGCCACATAAACTCAGTTTTGGTCCTTTTCTTCTGCTTGCTGCCCCATCCCCCTCTCTACAGACCCCAGAGCAGAGGCTTTTTACCATTTGCCATACCAGCACATCCAACATCCATACACTAAGATAAGGTTCTCTGGGCCAGACCCTAGGGCCTGTGAGTACCCGGGAATGTTGGACACACAGAGACAATGAGGCTGGAAAGACTGAGGATGTTTTAGATCATGGGCTGGGGGATAATCAGGCAGCAGCCCTTCCCTTTCTCCCTAGCCTCATAGCTATAGGCAAAGCCCTCTGCACCCCAGTATTGAGAATGTCTGTGGAACTGTAACAGCTCCTTGGGCACTCCAGAAAGGAAGTGCTTAACCCCCCGACCAGACAGACCAGACATTGTTCAAGTTACGCCCACCTGCAGCCTTCTCCAGCTCCATCCTCAGAGCAGGTTCCGGCATCCTAGCTGTCACAGAAGGAGACAGACCCCTGTCTCTGAGTCAGTCAAGACCCCCGGGTGCCATTCCAGAGGATGAGGTTACCGTTCTCATGTCCCCATGTCTGTTCACAGACCCTCAACTAGATGCCCTCCTTCTCACTTCTCCCGCACTCCTGTCCCTTCTCTCTGCCACCCAGAGATCAGAGTCAGCTTATGTGAACCTCCTCTCATACCTATAAAGAATGGTCCCTATTCTGCCTTCTGAGTTTGAGCTCTGTTTAGAGCCCTTGCCATGCTGTCATCTGCTTATGGCATTACTAATTCTTTTAATAAACTTTTACCCAAGGACAACTGACCTTGGTGTTCCCCTTAAGGCCCTCCTACCAGAGACCTTTCAATGAGGACCAGAGTCATACCAGGAAGCAAGACAGGTTCTCATCCCCTATACATTCTATTGATGCCCATTGGCTGGAACCTTCTGGAAGGACCATGAGACAGGGTGTCTCTCAGTATATTACACCCCATCTGTGTTTCCTCTCCATGTCTTGTATTGGACATCCCTCTATGGGACCCACCACGGCATGGCCCCAGCAAGTGGGGCCTGTGAAGACATCAGACACATGCCACCGAAGCAAAGATGTGGGACCTGGGAGGATGTTAGGCACATACCACGGACGCAAAGACGTATTTCTGATCCTTTTCCTGCAGCAGCAGAAGCACGTCAGTCAACAGGACAGCGAGGACATCTGCAGAGACCAGCACACAGAGGATAGTCTTAGAGACCACATGCCCAGAAGGGCTCAAGAGGGAAGCACCATGATGCTTCAGCCTCTTGTTCCTAGGAATTCCCATCCTAACTCATCCCTTTCCACAAAGTAGCATAAATGAATGCCAGAGGCTCCCACTCAGAATGTTCAGAACTCAAGCTAGAGCTCACATGTTGCATTCAGTTCTTTCATTATTTTTCTTGCTTTTTGGTTTCTCTGTGTAGCATTGGCTGTCCTGGAACTTGTTTTGTAGACCAGATTGGTCTTGAACTCAGAGATCTGCCTACCTCTGCCTTAACGATGTGTACCACCACCGCCTGGCTTAAGAATTTATTTTTATTTTTTATTATTTATTTTTATTTTACTTTATTTTTGTTTTTTCGAGACAGGGTTTCTCTGTAGCTTTGGAGCCTGTCCTGGAACTTTCTCTGTAGACCAGGATGGCCTTGAGCTCACAGAGATCCACCTGCTTCTGTCTCCCAAGTGCTGGGATTACAGGCATGAGCCACTACCACATGACTTAAATTTTTATTGCCTATTTACTTATTAATTTATTTTTGTTTTTCAGGACAGAGTTTCTCTGTATAAGAGCCCTGGCTGTCCTGGAACTTGCTTTGTAGACCAGGCTGGCCTTGAACTCACAGAGATCTGCCTGTGTCTGCCACCTGCGTGCTGGGATTAAAGGCATGCACCAGCAAGCCTGGCTCAAGGATTTATTTTTAACTATGTGTGCGTGGGTGTCTGTGTGGCCTTGTGCACGTATGTATGTGCTCTCAGTGGGTAGAGCTGCTAGGTCCCTGTAGCTGGAGTTACAGGCAGTTGTAAGATGTCCAGTATGGGTTCTTGGAACCAAATTTTGAGTTCTTTATAAGAGCAACAAGTACGCTTAGAGACTGTGCTATCTTTCCAGCCCCTCATTTATTATCATTACTATTTTTGTGCATATGGGTACACATGTAATCCATATATATGTTCATGCATGTGTGCACACATTTGTTTGGGTGCACCTGTGCATGTATATGTGCATACACTAGGGGTTGATATGAGGTATCTTCCTTAATCACTTCCTGATTTTATTTTATCTTTTTGATGTGTGTGTATGGCATGCAGGGGAAATTGGCTGGAAGGGAGGGAGGTGTGTGCATGGGCCCTAGTGTGTATGTGAAGATTGGAGGACAAGTTGTGCAAGTTGGATCTATACTTCCACCACACGTGGCTAAAGTAGTGTAAACAGTACTAGGGTTCCAGGCATGCATCACCATGCCTGGCTGGGGACTGAACTCAGGCAAGCACTTTACGAACTGAGTCATTGTTCCTGCTTCTAGGAGGTTTCTTTGTTGAAATACACTTCTCTTTCTATCCCAGGTCATATCTTGCCTCCTGCTGCAAAGACGGGGGGGCAGGGATGGCCTCAGCTCCCTTAAGTCCCAGTCCCACTTGGTGCCTTATCCCTGTATGACTGTATGAACACCTCTCACAGTGAGACGTTTGCACACGAGTCACGGGAGTGCAGATACTAATGTTTGATGGAGCCTCTTTTTCTTTTTTACACCTTTTAGAGGCAGGGTCTGGCTTCCAACTTGATCTGTTGCTGAGGATGACCTGATTTCCCAATCCTTTTGCTTCTGCTTCCCTAGAGCTGACTGTCACTAAGCTCAAGTTTACTTGGTGTTGTGGTTGGTAACCAAGCCCTCATGCATGCTAGGTAAGCACAAAACTGATCTACAGCACCATCCCTGGAAGAGCCATTTCTGATGATCTCATCTAAATTAAACACTTTTCCTCCAGTCTACTCTCTGTAGTCCACTGCTCCCTTTAAACCTGAAAACACTCAAGTGGTGCAAGTTTGGTCTTGTTCCTGTCACTCAGCTTGGGGCCAATTCACGATGGAATATAATTTAAGATAGAGCCCAAACCATCCAGATGGTGCCTATCACTCTAACACAGCTGCTAGAACTGCAAGGATGTATTATGTGGAGCCAACACGAAACCCACCAGAGGTGGCCAGAGGCAGACATTTACCTTTCAAGCGTCCTGATGTGGACTTCCAGCACAAGGTGCCTTCCAGGTGGAGCTGGCGCCGCAGCATGTCCTCCTTGCGGAAGGTTAGCCCATTCTTGAGTTTGCTGGATGACTTCAAGTCCACCTTGCCTGCGATCTCCCTGAGGCGCTGCTCCTTCTCATACTCGCTGACTTTGGCATCCACTTGTGAGATGATGTCTTTGATGAGGTTCAGGGCCTGGCTCAGGTCTTTGTGGTCCTCAGTGCCAGCTGTCACACATAAGCAGAGGTAGCGCTGTCTTTGTGCCCACGCTCACAAACACAACAGAAGTGGATGTGCCACATGTGGATGGGACCTATAGGTATATTCATTCCCTACGGCCACTGCTTAGAGGCCTTTCAGAACCCTCTGCCAACTGTAATTTCTGAGATGAGAAATGGTTCTCCAAAATTAATTAACAGCCCAGAGTTTAATGGACTCACTCAGTCTGTTTCTGTTTGAATTATTTTTTGAGACAGGATCTTGTGTAGCACAGGTTCCTATAGAGAATGACCTTGAACTCCTGATGCTCCTGCCCCCTATACCTCCCAGGCACTAGAACTACAGGCCTGCGATACCATACTTGGTTAGTTTAGTTTTGCTTTTTTCTTTTTTGAGGCAGGGTAGGGTCTCTTCATATGCTCTGGCTGTCCTGGAACTCAGAGATCCACCTGCCTGTTCTGGGACTGAAGGAGTGTGCCACCACACCTGGCCTTTGTTTTTGTTGAAACAAGATCTTGTTCTGTAGCCCTGGCTAGCCTGGAATTCAGTGTGGATCAAGTTGGCCTCAAACTTGCAGAAGATCCTCCTACCTCCACCTCTTGCCACCATGCTTGGCTTAGAGTTTTAAAAGTTAGGTGTGGTGGTTCAAATGGCACAAAGTACCTAGCACACCATACACGCTCCTACCATCATTATAGACAGATTCCCCTCAAGTCCTTAGCTCTTCATAAAATGGCCACTTCTACTTCCTGTTCCAGTCAACAGAAGGCCCCTATCACCTGAAGGACACAGTAGAGAAACTTGCCATTTCCTCATGGCCCAAACCTGGCAGATATCTGAAAGAGGCGGTCATCGTCCCTGCTCCCAGGAGCACCTGGCATGCTACATGAACTTTCTGCTGTGCTCTCTGTGGCCATCAGATGTCATCTTTTTCTTCTTTCTGTTTGACTCTTTTTTTTAAAATTTATTTATTATGTATACAATATTCTGTCTGTGTGTATGTCTGCAGGCCAGAAGAGGGCACCAGACCTCATCATAGATGGTTGTGAGCCACCATGTAGTTGCCGGGAATTGAACTCAGGATCTTTGGAAGAGTAAGCAATGCTCTTAACCACTGAGCCATCTCTCCAGCCCCTCTGTTTGACTCTTTAATCAGGGTCTCATAATGCAGCCCAGGTTACTGTAGAACATGTGGATCTTCCTGCCTATCTGTTGGATAGCAATTTCCTCTGAATTAAAATGTTCTATTCTGGAAGAAAGTTGTTAAGACTCAGGAAGTCCCTGAAATTCAGAGTCATACAGCAGGTCTCCCTAAGATTATGAAAACACTAAGGGCTGCTCACGTGAGGACACGCTCCATGTTTAGTTGCCTGCAAGTCCTGCAGAGAGATCCAGGGTTCCAGCTTTTTTTGAGTCCTAACACACATGCTATGGTGGCTTTTGGTGACGTAGCTGCCTTCAGTCACCCCTACTCCTATAAGTAACTGTTTATCCATGCTCTTAAGTAACCGCAATAAAATCATAGGTTCACCAAGTTGTACTTGGATGGTAGGTTACATTGGTCTGTTGTTAGTTCCCAATCACTATCTGGGATGAGTAGGCATTTGTTAATGCCTCCCAGGAAAAGGGTTACACAATACTAGGCCCCCTCATGCCGAGAGAACACTTATGCCCACTGCACCAGCTCAGATCTTGCCCTGGACATATAACTTCATATAAGAAGAGGTCATTTCTTCTTATTTTTATTTACATGTATAAGTATATTGTTACATGTATGCCTGTGCTCCATAGTATAGCGCCTGTGGAGGACAGAAGAGGGCATAGCGTCCAGTCCCCCAGAACTCGTGTTGTATATGGTTGTGAGACACCATATGGGTGCTAGGACTCAAGCCCAGGTTTCTCTGGAAGAGTAGTTGTGCTCTCAAATGGCTCGACCATTTCTCCAGTCCTAGAAATCATTTATTAATAACCCAGGAATTATCTTGTTTTCATCTAGTTCATGTCCAGTTTACAGATACTGACCTGGGCCCTGTCATGGTCTAGCCTCTGCTAAGGGCAAAGGTTCACCCAGCTCCTGTCCTCATGTGCTGACTGCCTGGCACCCAGTAAAGGGGATTGCAAGAGGGATCTTGGTCAGTCCATTGGTAAATCCAGAGCAGGTGGACTGAGACAGCCATCCACCCTGACCCACAAGTGCAGCAGAGTGTGTTCCCACCTTCTGTGTTCTGGATGATGCGCTCCACCAGTACCGGGTACTTGGTTATACGCTGTGTGACCAGAAGGATACACTCCTGAACTCCCAGCCGTCGCACAATGGAAAAGTTGCCGATTTTCTGTGAAATGGAAAAGATATTTTGTTTTAATATCTCTTTCTCTCTTTTACCTTCTTTTATTTTTGGATATTTTTGAGACAGGGTCTCTCCATGTGACCCTGGCTGTCCTGGAACTCACAGAGATCCACCACCCTCTGCCTCCCAAGTGCTGAGATTAAAGATGTGCACCACACCCAGCTCTCCATCCTTCTTCCTTCCCTCCCTCCTTCACCATCCCCACTCCCTTGTGTTTGTGGTTGAACCAAGGATCTCAGGCATGCTGAACAAATACTCATCACTGAGCTGTATCTCAAGACAGACAGACAGACAGTCTAACACACACATGGTTTGATGATTACCTGTATGTACTATTATGCTAGGGTAACATGCTCCTTTTTTGGGGTCTGTATTAGTATGTATTCAAAGACCAGAAGAGGGTATTGGGTGTCCTCCCCCAGTCACCACTCCTCTCTCTCTCTCTCTCTCTCTCTCTCTCTCTCTCTCTCTCTCTCTCTCTCTCTCTCTCTCTCTCTCTCTCCAGTGAGGTACTATGTGTCACTATGCAGACCAAGGCTGGCCTTAATGCATCTATTAGAGGCCTGCACTATGGTTATGCCGCCATGTCCTGACCCTTTGTGGCAGGGTCTCTCCTTGAACCTGGAGTTTCTGTTTTCTTGTCAAGGCTGGAAGCCAGAAAGTCTCAATGATTCTCTTGTCTTCTTCAGCCCCACAATAGAGTTGAGGTTGCATGCATGTGCTGCATGCCAGGCTTGTTACAAGGGCTTTGGGATCCAAACTGCAAACTTGTGGCTAAGCAGCAAGCACTAAGACCTAAGCCATCTCTCCAGCCCTTTTTGTAGTTGAGAAAGTACAGCCTTTGCAAGATGTTTCTGCTTCAGCCTTCCAAGAAGTTGAGGTTACAGAGAGACCTGAACTACTAGGTTCAGCTTCCTGCTGAATCAATTAAACATCTCAGGCCAGGAACTCCTGCCCTTTTACCTAGCTGTGACCTTTTTCTTCTTCTATGACCCCCAAATAGGAGTTGCCTTCTAAATATGGAAAGGTTACAAGTGGGTGGGCACTTAGTAAGATCTGTTAAAGAGGAATTTAAGCCAGGAATGGTGGGGCTTGCCTATAATCCTAACACTGGGGGAAGGGAGGTCTGAGGCAGGAGGACCTTGAGTTTGAGGTTAGTCTGGTCTACAAAGCAAAATCTTACCTTAAATAACAAATAAAAATAAGCCGGGTGGTGGTGGTGCCTGCCTTTAATCCCAGCACTCGGGAGGCAGAGGCAGGTGGATTTCTGTGAGTTTGAGGCCAGCCTGGTCTACAAGAGCTGGTTCTAGAACAGGATCCAAAGCTACAGAGAAACTTTGTCTAAAAAAAAAAAAAAACCCCAAAACAACAACAACAAAAAATAAGTGTGAAAATATTAAGATGAGGGTGGTGCAAACCCATGATCCCAACATCTGGAAGCCCAGAGGAAGAGGATCACCAGTTTTGGGTTAGCCTGGGCTACAGAGGAAGTTTTAGACCAGCCTGGGATATGCAGGCAAGACCTTGTCTCAAAATAAGACGACACGGGGCTTGATACATGGCCCAGTAGTCAACAGTCAATACTTAACTGTTGTACAATATTATTTTAAGATGTGTTACATTTGTTTATGCTGTGGAACATGTGTTTAATGATGCAAAGATGTGTTGTATTCTTTTATGTTGCATTTGTTTAACGCTGTGAAGCTGTGCTACTTTGCCTGTCTAAAACACCTGATTGGACTAATAAAGAGCTGAAGAGCAAGGCAGGAGCAAGGTGGAGCTGGCAGACAGAGAGAATAGGTAGGGGGAGAAATCTGGGAAGAAAGATTGAAGTGCAAGAAAAGGAGGAGAGGAGGATATCAGGGGCCAGCCACCCAGCTACACAACCAGCATCAGAGTAAGAAAGAAAGGTGTATAAAATAGAGAAAGATAAAAGCCCAGAGGCAAAGATAGAGGGGATAAATTAAGAAAAGCTGGCTAGAAACAAGCCAAGCTAAGTAAGAAAAAGTCTCCATGTGGGATTATTTGGGAGCTGGGTGGTGGGCCCCCAGAGAGCAAAAGAGTAAACAAACAACTACACTTAATTATTCTAAAAAAGGTCCCAGGTTTGGGCTCCAGTATCCACATGGTGGCTCACAATTACATTTAATTCCAGTTGCAAGAGATCTGATCATTTCTGGAACACATACATACACCTCAATATAAAAGTTTTTAAAAGTTGAGTATGATGATGTGGCTCTATAATTTCGGCACTTGGGAAGTGGAGGCAGGACTTCAAGGTCACCCTGAGCTACTTAGTGAGTTCAAGGATAATAACCTGGGCTACATTAGAAACTGCTTCAAAATAAACAAGAACAGAATAAGAAAACAAACTGACAAGAAAGGAAGAGAGAACCAGTTATGGGAGGAACACAAATTGGATATCTAGTAGGTGTTCACTTTTGTGCACACACAGACCCTCATCCTTGATCCTAGCTGACAGCTAGCGTCCCAGAACCCTCCAGAACCAGACTGGGTATCCGCCTTTATTCCAAACCTGGCTCCCAAGCCACTTGTGATTTACACATGTATCTTTTAACTAAGAACCAAAGTGGTCACTTGGCGCTGTTTCCTGGTGGGGCTGAGAGACAGCTCCCTGACCTCTGCTGAGCATGCTGGACATGCTGGGACGGTTACCACTGCTCTTATGTTGAGTTGGGAATGTGTTAGCAAAGGCAAACAGCTACCTTTTTTAAAGGCAAGGTCATAAGTAGCCTAGGATGGCCTTGTACGCTCTCTGTAGCTTAGGATGATCTTGAACCTCTAATCCTCCTGTTTCTCCCTTCCTAGTGCTGGGTGACAGACACGCAGCAAACACACCTGGCATGCAACCCAGTGCTTTTGTGCATGCTAAGGAAACACTTTACCAACTGAGCTGTGTTACATTTCCAGCCCCAACAAAAAGAGCTATTTCTTTTTTTTTTTTTTAAAGATTTATTTATTTATTATGTATACAACAACATTCCTTCCATGTATGCTTGCATGCCAGAAGAGGGCACCAGATCTCATTATAGGTGGCTGTGAGCCACCATGTGGTTGCTGGGAATTGAACTCAGGACCTCTGGAAGAGCAGTCAGTGCTCTTAACCTCTGAGCCATCTCTCCAGCCCCAAGAGCTATTTCTTAAAGAGCACCAGAGTCACGGAGGAGCTTTGGAAGAGTCCCTGAATATAGGTTTCACTGGATCTCCTTCATTGCTGCTTCTGCCCCCACTATGCTTTCTTCTCCCCTCCTTTCTTCCTCGCTCTTTTGCTGAGGGAGGGTCTCACGTAGCCCACGTTGGTCTCGAGCTCCCTGTGCAGCTGAAGATGACTTTGAACTCCTGCTCTTCCTGCCTCCACCTCCTAAGCCCTGAAATGATTGTGCATCACACCTGTTTTGTTTTTTTTAGTGTTCTGATGTTGTTTCATTATTTTTTTTACACCCGTTTACTTAGTTTTGTTTATGTGTTCGTGGGGAGGTTTGGAGGTCAGAGGACTACTTTCAGAATCAGTTCTCTCCATCATGTGGACACTGGGGCCAGAATATGGTTATCAGGCTCGACAACAGCAAAGCACATTTACCCACTAAGCTGTCTTGACCGCCCTGTGGAGAGTCACAGGGACCAGCCAAAGGAGAAAGGGCTAGAGAATGTATACCTTATAGAACTTGAAGAAGCTGGGATAGTTCTGGAGGGTGGCTCCCTGGGTGAGACAAGGCCTCAAAGGACCCACAAGGCTGGTTGTCACGGCACGTGCCTGTAATTCTAACTGGAGGCTAGCCAGAACCATACACTGGTCTCAGAAGTAAGGACTGGGGGCATGCGGCTCAGCTGGTGGTGTGCTTGACCCTGGGCTCCATCCACAGCAACACATAAACTGGCTGTGGTGATGCTGTCCTGACTCCAATACTGGGGCGGCCCAGACAGGAGGACCAGGAATTCAGGGCCATCCTCTGCTACACAGAGAGTTTATCATCAGTACAGACTCCGTGAGACCCTGCCAGGAAGTGAACGAATACAGGAGTGAGGCTGGCGTGGGGGGTAACACTCCAATAATCATACAACTTGGAAGGCCGAGGCAGGAGGATCTGCAGATTTGAAGCCTGAATGGGATACATCGCAAGATCCTGTATCAAAAACCCAAAACAAGGGCCTGGGATATGGCTCAGTGGCTCATGGGTTTGCCACCCATGCATGAGGAACCGTTTGGATCCCTAGCACCCACGTTAAGTCAGATATGAAGGTGTATGTCTGTAATCACAGTACTCTTGAAGTGGGGGTAGGGTAAGAGACAGGGGATCCCCAGAAGCTCCAGGGTCAGCTAGTCTGGTGGCGAACAACAGAGTCGATATCTCAAACAAGGTCGAAGGTATGAACCTACACCCAAGGTTGTCCCTCTGCCTGCCACAGATGCGCCTTGGCGTCGCAGCACATGTTCGTGTCCATACAAACATCATACAGTCACATTCTCTCACACACATAAAACACAGAGGCTTTTGTTTTTTTTTTACCTTGATTAAGTTTTGAAACTTCTTGCTCTGCTGCAGCAGTAACTTGTAGTGACTAACCGCGTCATTGTGGCCACTGCAGAACACACCGTATTTCTCCTTCATTCTCTCTCCAGTTTCCCCTGAGAACTGACATGGAAAGGTAACGGACGTTAGCCGATGATGGGCCGCGGATGCTGCCAGAGTATGTTTCCATCTGGTTCATCTGGCTGTGCTAAGAACTGTATTTTTCCTGAATGATTCCTCTAAACACCTCCTGGGAGCCTCAGTGCAAACATAAGGAGGTAAGAGCTCTGCCTGTCCCCACTCTTCAGATGCTTCTGGCCACACTGCCAGGTGGCCTACTCTACTGCTACAGATAGAGTGAGTCCTAAAAGTAAATTTTCCATCTCATATCCATTTCTGCAATGATCATGGGAATCATTTCTTTCATTTTTAGCGCAGAATTTTCTTATGTTGTGAGGTTGGTCTCAGACTCTTGACCCACTCCCTTCTTCCCGTCTAGTCCTAGGATCAGAAGGGACCAGCTGAAGTAAGCAGCCCTACAATAGATGACTTTGGCCCAAATGTATGCTTGTAGTCATCAAACACTGGGGCCTTTGGAGATGGCTCAGCATAAAGACCCGGGTTCAGTTAGGTCCTCGGATGGGTCTGGCAGCATGCGTCTGTAACCCCAGTGCTTGGGGGCAGAGCTATGAGGATTGTAGGGGCTCACTGGGCAGCCAATCAAAACAGTGAGCTCCAGATTCATCCAAAGCCCTTGACCCAGCCTAGCATGGTGGCATTCTACTTTAATCCCCGCACTCTGGTGGTAGAGGCAGGTGGATTTCTGAGTTTGAAGCCAGCCTGGTCTACAGAGCAAGTTCTAGGACAGTCAGAGCTGTTACACAGAGAAACCCTGTGTAACAAACAAACAAAGAAGAAAGAAAGGAAGAGAGAGGGAGGGAGGGAGAGACGAAGGAAGGAAGAGGGCTGGCAAGAAGGCTTGGTAAGTAAGACACTTGTTGCTAAGCCTGATGACCCGAGTTTGATCCCTGAGATCCACATGGTGGAAGGAGAGGACAACTCCTGGAAGCTGTCCTTTGATCTCCTCAAGCACACCATGTCACATGCACGACCACCCATATAATAATTATCTTTAAAAAAAAAATAAAAAGTTGTGTAATGATGGAAGACATCTGACATCAACCTCTGGCCTCAAGAGGCACCTGCACTGGCATGCATACTACCCCTGAGCAGCAGAGGGGCTGGAGATGTGACTCAGTAAAGTGTCTGTCTAGCATACAAAGCCCTGGCCACAGTCCCCAGCACTACATAAACTGGTATATTGGAACACTGGTGAGCCCAGCACTCAGGAGAGGGAAGAGAGGGTCAGGTGAACTACATGAGGATGATAAACTCCTGATCCTCCCGAATGGATCACAGGCAGGAACCACCATGCCCAGGTTCTGGGCAGTGCTAGGGATGGTATTCAAGGCTTTGTGCATGCCAGGCAAGTACTGTCAACTGAGGTAGATCCCTAGCTGAAAATACAATTCTGAACAGTATTTAGACATGTTTGATAGAGGCCATTCCAGCCTCAGTGTTCCTAAGACACGAGCAGGCTGGACAAGAGCGGGCACTGTGTGCTTTCTAGGATGGTGGGCATGTGATACACCAGCGTCATCATCTTATCAGAAAGAAGGAAGACAGGGTGGAGAGAGGTGTAACCCATCCTGGTCATAGTACCTACCTGCTGGATCAGGACATCCCCGATCTTTTGGATGACGTAATTCCGGTCGCTGCCCTCCTCCAAGAACTCCTGCCGGCGCTCCTTGAGACGGGCGAGGAAGTGGCTGTGTATTTCCAATAGGTCATCAGCACACGGGAACAGGCGGCTCACTGCCTGGCCACTGAACTGCAGCTCCTCCTGCAGGGCTCTGGAGTACACTTTCAGCATGATCTTGAGGGTGCGTACGTGGTGTGCTTCTGTCTGCATCAGCTCTGCAGGGACAGAGGTAGGGGAGGATCACCTCGGCTCCCAGGGTACTCACAGCGACCATAGGCCTGCCACAGCTGGGTCAACCAGGCCTGCCGCAGCTGGGTCGACCCTGCCTGCTTTCCAGGCCCGTGCGCGTGCACATACGCACATACACACATACACACACACACACACACACACACACACACACACACACGCGCACACCCCACACTCTCCTTTCTTCTGTGTGGCCACACCCAACACATGTATATACACATATTTATGTATATGAGTGCATAGGGAGGCCAGGGGCCCTAGGTTCTATCCTCAGTTACTTCACAACAACAAAATGAACAATAGGAAAGAAATAGTCTTGGGGCTGTGGATGTAGCTGTGTAGGTGATGGTGCTTACTTAATATGCGTAAGGCCTTGGGGTCCATCCTCAACACGTTAAAGAAACTGGATGTGGCACTGTATTGCTGAAGTTCCAGTACGTAGAAGGCAGAGGTGGCCAAGTAAAGAGTTCAAGGTTACCCTCCCTTCAGCGGGGTGGGGGCACAACTGATTCCTAAACTTGCTGAGTTGCCTAGGCTGGTTTGACTCAAATGCCTTCCTTCCTGCCTTAGTGACAACAGGTGTATCCCATCACACTTGACCTTTAGCCTTTCTTAATTAGAAGTCTTCCCTCCCTAAAGTGCTATGTGAGTCTGAAGCCAAAGGAGCATGAAAAGAAAGTATTTAGGAATGAGCTGTGTAACCTCAATGTCCCAGAAGCCTCTATCCTTGAGTTCAAGAAGGCCATAAAGAGGAACTTCTAGCCTTGGTGGGGGTGAAACTTGCATGTCTCTGCATGTATGTGATCAAACACAGACCTTGATAGACCAATGTCTGCAGTCCACTCAGGTGCTAAAATCTGACCTCCATATTATTAAGAGCATGGCTGTAGGAGAGCCTGTCTATCATGAACAAAGCCTTGGGTCCCCTCCTTCCCCAGCATCCCATAAACCAGGTATGTGGCCCAGGCCTGCCACCCCAGAACTCTGGCTGTGAAGGCAGGAGGATCAGAAGTTTAAGGTCAACTCCGTTATAGGCAACTTTTTTTTTTTTTTTTCCTGAGACAGGGTTTCTCTGCAGCTTTGGAGCCTGTCTATAGCCCGGCTATAGGCAACTTTGATACTAGCCTGGTATACATGTGAGACCCTGCCTAAAAAAACAAAATCAAATAAACTAATAAAAAAAATGACAAGCTTCTGGGAAGTATGTTTGGGTAAGTAGAATCTTCACAGATTGGAAAATTTTTATAAACTAGGATCCTGGGCTGGCTAGATGGCTCAGAGATTAAAGGCACTTGCAGTATAAACTTGGTGACTTCACACGTTATACAGACACGAGGAAGACCATGAGGAGGCAGAAGGAAAATGAGAGCCCGAGGACCAGGTCAGCTGCTTCACAATAGTCTTCTGGACAGAACAGGGATGCTACACCCCCAAAATCTCAATAATTGGGCTACCTGCACAGACCTGGAAGACCACATGCCAACACGGATGGAGACTACTTCATAGGGCTCCAGCCCTAGATGAAGGCCTACAAATAGTCAACGGATGCTGAAGGAGGGAGAACCATTTCCGCCTCTCCCCCACCCCAAGGGTCAGTCCTAAATACATGTACATAGGGGGCAATCCTAACTGGACTCAGTACATACATACAGATAGTAGGTGTTATATATACATATATATCCGTATATGTATGTGCATATGAGAAGAGGTCATGAATTTGGGAGCAGGTGGCTGATGGGGCATGGGAGGAGTTGGAGAGAAGCAGGAAGAATGAAACTGATATAAATACAGTGTACTCAGGTATGAAATCCTCAAATTAAAAAAAAAATAGCAAAAACCAACTACAATAATTCAAAGAAGGTTAGAGATGCAACCAGCGGCCAGCAGGTAGGTACTTCAGATTTGAAGATAACAGACATACAAAAGAGGCACTTGCCCCTCAAATGATTGGAAGGCAGGGCAGGGAGGTGACATCTAAGACCAGGAAGCTGGTTTTCACCAAATTCTGAGTCTGTACCCTTCTTGGACTTTTCAGTCTCTAGAACTCAGGGACTATAAACTTGAGCAATAAACTCGTTCAAATACCACCCTGCTGATGACATTCTGTTCTAGCAGCCCAAACAGACCTGAGAGTCACCAACCAGGTAAGAATGAGTCAGCCCCAGGCACTTGGCCAGGCTGGTTAGCAGGGACCTGTGCTAACAAAGCCCTTCCTGCTCCAACAGGTAGGGTTGTCCCAGGGGAGTGGTAGGTGGGGCAGATTACAGGGTCTCCTGAGAGGCTGGCTAAGTAGCTCAGACTCTTAGGCAGACTTAGGGAATGAAAAAAATAAAAAATAATGGGGCTGGGGTGTAGCACAGTTGTTAGACTGCTTGCTTAGCCGGCACGAAGGCCTGGGTTCCCTTACCAGCCCTGCAGAAACCAAGGGGGGTGGGGCATGTCTGTAATCCCAAGTACTTGCAAGGTGGAGGAAGTTTAAGGTTATCTGAGGTGACTGGTGAGTTTGAGGCTACCAGACTATCTCAGAAAACAAAACAAACAAAATAGGACTGTTAAGTGGCTCAGTGGGCAAAGGTGTTTGCTGCTAAGCCTGATGGCCTGAATTGGATCTCTGTGTCCTGTATGGTAGAGAGAACTGACTCTTCCAAATTGTACTCTAACCGCCACACGGAGCCCTGACACACGCACGCGTGCGTGCATGCACGCACGCATGCATGCAGTCACGAGCACACACACAAATGCATTTTTACCGAAGAATGGACAGAGAAGGTTAAAGAGGGCTGGCAGGGTGGCATAGGCATTAGACACCTTACCATACAGGACATCCTGTCTTTTTACCACGTCCTTCTTTTGTTTCTTGGCATATGCTAAATCCACAGAGAGGCTCCAGGACTCAGCCTCAAACTCATGGGCATCGGATTCGATCTCACACCTCAGTGAGGCAATGTAAGGATCTGGGGGAAAAGACAGAAGTTGTTGATTAGGCTGGTGCTTGCTACGTCTTCCTATCCCCCTCAAGGATGTGCTGAAGCCTCTGGCCGAGAAGGGAACCATGTGGCTTCCCTGGGAATTCATTACTGCTGGGGAACATAACTTCAAAGTGTGCTGCATTTTTTTCCTGTTTTTGTTAACAATTCATTTTTTTTTTCTTTTGTTGCTATTTTTGAAACAGGGTTTCTCTGTGTAGCCTCGGCTATCCTGGAACTCGCTTTATAGACCAGGCAGGTCTGGAACTCACAGAAATCCACCTGCCTCTGCCTCCCAACTGCTGGGATTAAAGGCCTGCGCCACCACTGCCATCTTGTTAACAATTCAAAGACGTGTTTGATTAAATAAAATTAACCTGAGAGCAGGGGGCTGAGTCAACAAGTAGCTGACAGAAAGTGGTAAGGGGGGGTACCATGTGTAGAGTTCGTTTGGAAGACCCAGGCAAAGGAAGAAGGTTAGCTATTTGCTGTTCAGCCTCTCTGAGCAAGCAGAATTCCACCTCAAACCTTGAATTTTGAGTTCTTTAGATTTAGATAAAGTTTCCCTTAGTAGTTTTGAAAGAGTCAGTGCCTGAGGGAACAGAATCTCCTCAGGCTGAAGCCGATGTGGCCAAGCCTTTGCTTAAGGGGCAGTCACTGTAGATAATAAAAAATGTTCAGCAACACCGTACCTTCTATGAAAACAGACTCAGCGTTTGAGGATGTGAGCGACAGAGAGTCGTCGGTACTCTGCTTCAACTTTAAAAACACGGTGTCGGCTTCATCCATGTCTCCAGTGATTGGTCTGAGTGCGAATGATTATATGTTTATTTCACAAAAAGAAATTAGGGTCAGTGAGATGGCTCTGTAGGGAAAGAGGCTTCTAAACCTGACTACCTGAGTTCAATCCCTGGGACCTACGCAGACAGAACCAACTCTACACACATATTTACACACCCACACACACATACAATGCAATCAAAAAATCCAAATAAACAGCAAAAGTGGCTTAAATAGGCATGTATTACTTGGAATATGTAAGGCAAATGGGATTGTTAATCCTAATTAGATGGTTGGGGAACTTTCTGGATTCCAGCAGAACACTTTGACTTGTCACAGATCATCGTTAAAAATTACGAGACCAGGGCTGGAGAGATGGCTCAGAGGTTAAGAGCACTGACTGCTCTTCTGGAGGTCCTGAGTTCAAGTCCCAGCAACCACATGATGGCTCACACTCATCTGTAAGGTATGAATGCAAGGAGAACACTGTATGTGTGTGTGTGTGTGTGTATATATATATATATATATATATATATATATATATATATATATATATAAAATAAATCCTTAAAAAATGTTAGGATACTATTGGGCCAGGGTTGTAATGCAAAGTTAGTGTTCAGGATGCTCAAGGCTTAGTGAGGGGAGGGGGAGGGAGGGAAGAAAAAGTAGAAAAGGAGGAGGGAAGGGGAAGAGCTGGAGAACATAATTTGGGATTCTAAGTGAGTCCTCACAGAGACCGCGGTAGGGGAGAAGCCTAGATTCCAGACCACAATGTGAACCTGAGTGAGGGCTGGCTCTGTGTATCAGCTGGTGTTCAACTGTAAAAATGTGCCGTACAGACCTAACAACAGAGGCGACCGCGTCTGTGGGGGGGTGAGCTGGGGAAGGAGTCTGCAGATTCTGCTACCTGCTCACATTTTCCTGGAAGCGTAAAAATATTCTAGCAGCTGGGGGTGTGGCTCAGTGGCAGAGGCTTGCTCAACTACTGGTGACATAGCAAGATGTCTCACAGCCCCACAGCAGTGAGAAGCAGGGAAAGAAAGTCAGCCCTTTTCCCCAGAGACCCATCAGCGAGCATGACTTCAGTGCTATGCTGTGACTCGTCCTGTAGTCATAGGACCATCTTGACATCCCGTGAAGCCCTGTGAGGGTGAACACTGAGCTGTAAGACCCTAAGCATGTCTTGGGGACAGGAAGAAGCCCTGTGCAGGGAGGCAAACTGTCCCTACCTGTGGCTGAACGTAATCAGGGATACACTGGCTTTACAAAAAGAAAAAGAACACGTACTGGGCCGGCGAGATGGCTCAGCTAGCAAAGGTGTTTGCCTACAAGATGGATAACCTGAGTTTATTCCCTGGCTCCCAAACAGTGGACGGAGAGAATCAATTCCTGAAAATTGTCCTCTGACCTCCACATGTCTGCTGGCACATATGCTCCCAAACACACACAAATAAGCAAATGCAATCTAAAATAAGAAGTTCAAGGTCATCTTTAGCTATACTGTGAGTTCTAGGTCAGCCCATGCTGACTCGGCTCTGACGAGATGATGATAAATTTTAAATGCATGGATTCAGAAAGCACGTGTTAATCTACCATGGAATATAATAAAGGAGTTTTTCCCACCCCCTTGAGTGCACATGCTAGCAGGAGAGAAACCCCCCAGCTTACCCAAGTCGTACCCCAGAACCGGCTGGGCTTGCTGTTGGCTGGGGACCTCCTTTCTGAGAGACGGTCATGCCGACATTCCTGGAAGGAGCTGGGCTGCTGCCATCAGACAGGAGTGTGGTCCGAGGGTGTTCCTTCAGGGAGGCTGCAACAGAAGCAAATACAGAGTTGGTGCTGAGAAAGTGGGCAGGATAGCGGAGGTTGCCTGTTCTGAAGCCTGGCTCTGCCTGGGGCTTCAGCACTGACAGAATCTTGGAGGTCAATAGCTCATTATCCAAGAAGACGTTTTCGCTCCATTTCCTGGGGAAAGAGCTGTAGAAAGACAGCTCGGGATGGCCAGGGAGTGTTCCCCGCCTGTCACCACCCTTGGAATGTGTGGTCCCCATGCTGGCGACCTGGTGCTGTACCCAGGCTGTGCTGTGCTGTTTTTGATGCCTTGGGTGGGATCCTTCTAGAAAACAAAGCTACGTCTCCGCTTGCTGTATTGGCTGGAGCAGTGGGGCTGGTATGCTGGAAATTGGTTCCCACTGTGACTGTTTGGTGTGGAAATGGCACAGAATTTTCTCTTTGGGTAAAACAATTAGAAAAAAGAAAGAAAGAACTCTCCCACACTCTGCTTGCTCCTTGCAGGGGGCAACAGCAGAGGACAGTCTGTGTTCATGGCAAATAATCTACCATCGGGAGCCGCACTTGGCGGGTTTGGCACGGACACTGCACACAGGATGATAATTAATCTGAGATTGGATGTCAGGATAGCGCTGAGACTCACAGTCCTGGAGGCATGATGCTGATTTAGCTGGCTGTGCTGGCTTATCAGCCCGGCATAGAACCACCAGAGTGTACCCGAGGCTCCTTATTCTGCTTAGTGGACCCACTCAGCACACATCAGAGTTCTGAACTGTTATTTACTCCAACTGCTTACTGTTAGGATGTGGATAGGAGGATACATGTACCCACTGACTGAAGTTGCAGAGAGAGAGAGAGAGAGAGAGAGAGAGAGAGAGAGAGAGAGAGAGAGAGAGAGAGAGAGAGAGAGAGAGAGAGAACGGCAGTGCTGGGAATGGAATCCAAGACGGTATACCCGCTAGGCAGGTGCAGTACTACTGAACCACACCCTGATTCCTTACTGGAAGATTCTCGGCAAGCGTCCCGTCTCTCTCTCTCCAAGCACCCTCACTGGAGCCTTACACTGGGGAATCCTGGGCAGGCATTCTGCCCCTGAGCCATGTCCTCACACCCTCAGGATTGGTTCCATGTGTTGAGATAGCAGGAAGACCCTTGCTGGGTGCTGCTGTAGTCTCAAATTTTCAGCCTCCAAAACCGCTGGCCAGACAACTCCCACTCTCCCCACTCCCACCCCCAGCTCCCCAGTATTTTGTTAAAACAGCAACAAACAGACTAGGAATATATTGGAAATTCTCTGACAGAGCTATGGAGGAAGCTTATAAATTATGATATGGCCTACTACCTGCTACAAACATTTTCAATCAAAATTTATTCTTAATTTTTAAAAGTTTATTATTTATTTAGAGACAGGGTTTCTCTGTGTAGCCCTGACTGGCCTAGAACTAGTCAGGTAGCTGAGAACAACTTCATATTTCTGAGAGGTCTGCCCCTGTCTCCCTCAAGTGCCAGGATCACAGCTGTGCACCAGCATGCCTTTTATTGGGTGCTGGACACTGAGCCCAGGGATTCATATATGCTACACAAGTGATCCACCAGCTGAGCTACATCCCTAGTCCTCATAACATTCAATATTTACCACAGCCCAGCATGGCGGGGATGTCACCCTCCCTGCCTCAGACATTCTGATGTCATGTTAATGTCTAGAAATTATTATTATTATGGTGGATGATGGCCACCTAGATGTCATCCACACACAAATACCCATTTACAAACAAAAAATAATTGGAAGTGGCTCAGGTCAGGGCAGGAATTTCCTACCATTCGTACACCATACCAAACCCCACCCAGGCAATGATGATTTAAACACACAAATATGGGACAAACCTGAATGGCAGCCTCTGCCTGGGGCCTCTTATCAAGGCTAGCTGTTCCCATAAACTAAGGTCTGACCAAAAGCTGAACAGATTCAGCTTTCTTGCTGTTTAGAAAAAAAGAGTATAAATACCATCTAGAAATGGTCAGTTCCAAAGAATAAATATTGTTTGTGGTGGGCCGTGGGGACATACAGCTATAATCCAAACACTGGGGAGGAAGAGACAGGACGATCACAAGCTTAAGGGCAGCCTGTCTAAAAAACAAAAAGGCAAAGGGCTTGGAGAGATGGCTAGTGATTAAGAGTGCTGGCTGTTCTTAAGGTTCAGTTCCCAGCACCCACATGGCAGCTCACGACCACCTGTAACTCATTTCAAGAGATCTGAAACACTCTTCTGGCTTCCCTGCGCACCACCATATGCCTGTACACATGTGCATGCACACATATATACATAAAGTACACAAACGAGGGTTTGTGAGAGGACTCAGTGGATAAAGACCCTTTGCTACTAAGCCCGATGACCTGAATTCGGTCCCCTCAGTCCCCTGGACTCAACAGTAGGAGAGAACTGATTCCTGCCAATTGTCCTCCCCCCACCCCTCGAGACAGGGTTTCTCTGTGTAACAGGACTACCTGTCCTAGAAGTCACTTTGTAGACCAGGCTAGCTTGGAACTCACAGAGATGTGCCTCCCTCTGCTTTCCAAATGCTGGAATTAAAGATGTGCGCCACCACGCCCAGGGCAAGTGGTCCTTTTAACCTACCTACACACATGTGCCCTTGCAGGCAACCTCCCCTCCACCAGTTAAAAATAGTAAAACAAACTAAACAAACAATAAAAGCCTAAAGCCAAAGGCTAGGGTTGTAGCTTGACAGCGGAGTGGCTTGCCTGGCCTGTCCAAGGCCCTGGCTTTGATGCCTAACTGTTACAAGGCCTTGGAGGTCACTGAGGATGGATCCCACCTCCTATTTCCTGGTAACACCAGGAAGGGAAACCCCTTCTTTTTAATTTTTAAGTCAAAGCCCTAGTAAGATAAAGCTACTTCCTCCTGTTCAAAACAGACTAGAATCTAAAGTTCTTCCTCTGACCCTGAGAGGAGACCTGACATTCTAAACCACCCAAAACATCACAAACTATTATCTTCCTTGAAGAGTTAATTCAGCTCTGCCTGCCACTCACCTGACCAGAACTCAAGCTACAGAAGAAGGCTAATTGTCTCCTTAAAGAGATAATGTGCTCATCCCTTCAAGGAACCCTCCCTCAGTGCTTCTGCTGACAGAATTCTGAGTCCTCAGAAAAGTTAACTATTTTTTTGTATCGTTCCTTTTCCTTGGGCTACCAGCCAAAAGTCCAAGCATGTTGCTCTGGGCCTTTTCCGTTTTTCTCTTCCGTCCTCCACCTCCTCCTCGGGTCAACTGCCAAGGTTTATGGTTCATTTACTCTGTTTTTTTCCCTCAAACTCTAAAGATCTGATGATGATTATCTTTTGTTTATGCGGAGTGTGTGTGTGTGTGTGTGTGTGTGTGTGTGTGTGTGTGTACACACACGTATGTGAATACCTAAGGAGGCTAGAAGAGAGCATTGTCCTGGAGCTGGAGTTACAGGACATTGAGAGCTGCCCCATTGTGTACTGGGAACAGAACTTAGATCCTCTCTAAAAGCAGTACAGTCTAAACCTAAACCACTGAGCCATCTCTTCAGCCCCTATTTTCCTCAAAATAAATTGTCTTTGAATTGCCTTCCAAGCCCATTTTAAAATCCTTTTACTAGCCGGGCGGTGGTGGTGCACACTTTTAATCCCAGCACTCGGGAGGCAGAGGCAGGCGGATCTCTGTGAGTTCAAGACCAGCCTGGTCTACAAGAGCTAGTTCCAGGACAGGCTCCAAAGCTACAGAGAAACCCTGTCTCAAAAAACCAAAAGAAAATAAATAAATAAAAATAAAATAAAATCCTTTTACTAATGAGTCTATGAACCCAAAAGGAGACCTTAGTTTTCCTAGTACAGCAACACTGCAAATGATAACAATAAAACAAATTATTAGCATGAGCACAGTGTGGTAGAGCATTCCTTTAATTCCAGCACTTAGAAGCCAAAGGCAAGTAGATCTTTGAGTTCAAGATCAGCCTGGTCAATAGCAACTTCAAGGCCAGCCAAGATTGCCCAGTGAGACACTGTCACAAACAATCCCCCCCCCCAAAGCAAAAACTATCAGCGATATTAAAAGTACTGTAGCACACTTAAATGCTCTTTGTATGATTTAGAAAGCAATGTGAAGTGTTTGCATTAAAAAAATACATTTTAAAATATGCATACTAGTGTTTTACCTGCATGTGCACCTACATACCAAGCTCATGCCTGGTACCTGTGGAGGCCAGAAGAGGCTATCAGATCCAGAGTCTGGACCTGGAGTTATAGAAGGTTGTGAGTCACCATATGGGTACTGAGAACTGAACCCTGGCCCTGCCAAGAGCCTTGCTCTTAGCCTCTGAGCTAGCTCTCCAGACCCAAGTGTTTGTCTTATGGTGGATGGGTCCAAACTGACTCTCTCTGTAACGTATATAGCCATGGAAGAAAATCATGAGCCAGGAGTTCTGCCTTAAGTAGTTATATGAATCATGTTTTGTTTTTATTCTATTTTTTTGTTTGTTTGTTGAGACAGGGTTTCTTTCTGTGGCCAAGCTGTCCTAGAACTTGCTCAGTAGACCAGGCTGGCCTCAAACTTACAGAAAGCCATCTGCCTCTGCTTCCCGAGTGCTGGGATTAAAGTGCTTGCCACCACCACCACCTGGCTTTTTCTGGTTTTTTTTTTTTTTTTTTTTTTTTTGATGCGCTTAATACTTTGGTATCAAAATCTTTGATACAGATCCTGGTGGGACCATCCCTCTTAAATGCCAAGGCTAGCCAGTCCCTAGAGACAATACAAAATTCACAAGAAGCCATGAGATGGCTTACTGAGCAAAGGCATTTGCTGCAGAGCAAGGTGACCTGAGTTTGATCCCTGAGACTCACATGGTGCAGTAAGAACCAACTACTGAAATTTGCCCTTTGCTTTTCACAGCACGCTGTTGCATAGCCTGTGTGCTCACAAATAAACGCAAACTTAAATTAAGATACCCACATCTCTCTCATACGCAAAGCAGTCAGTTCATAGTCAATCCCAGACAGGGTCTATGTGGCTACAGACCGTCAACACACCCTAAAATCTACGCCACACACTTGCTGACCCCTTCAGCCACAACGAACTCCTCCATGATGCTTATCTTTAATCCTCCACTTGGTAACCTGCAGTCACCTGGTTAGAGTCTCTGTGTCTACAGTGGATTGGTGTGTCTGTGGGGGATCATCTCAATTAAGCTAACTGATGCAGGATGCCCAGCCTACAGCAAACAGTACGGCAGGGATCCTGGACTGCCTACGAGCACACACGGCAAGTGAGTCTGCCTGCCTGCATTTCTCTCTGCTGTTGCCTGCAGACGTGATCTGACTGGCTGTGCCAAGTTCCCGCCGTACTTCCCGGGACAGGGTGATGGCATGCAATCTTGAATTATAAGCTGAAGCAAATCCCTTTCTCCCCCTAAGATGCTTATCACAACAACAGAAACAAAACCAAGTCGGCTGCCTTCTCCAAGTCGCTTGTTAGGTGTTGTGAAAGCAACGAGAGTAGGTTATTAACACAGGGTCTCACTCAAGACTGAACTCAAGGCAATCCTCCTGCTCCAGTTTGTCGACTTAAGTGATACCATTTCAGCCTAGAGCCACCATTGGTTTCCACCCACCTTCTTTCCCAGCTCTAGACCAAATTCCAACCACTCAATCATCCCAAAGCCAGGCAGGTATAGATTGTAAGGCAGTGGCTTTCATCTTCCTAATGCCATGACCCTTTAATCCAGTTCCTCAAGTTGTGGTGACCCCAAACATAAAATTATTTTTGATGCTACTTTATAACCATAATTCTGCTACTGTTATGAATCATAATGTAAACACTTGTGCTGGATGGTCTTAGGTAACCCCTGTGAAAGGGTCGTTTTGTCCCCAAGGGAGTCTTGACCCACAGGTTGAGAACTCATGCTGTAAGGCCTAAGGCTGCTGAGATGTTGGCACCTATCAATCTGAACCCTACTCATTCTTGTTCCTTCTACCAGAAGCCACCCCTGAAGATTCTAGCTACATTTCCCCTTTGCTCCCTCTGCCCTCTGACTAACTAGGGTGCTCCCAGTGGGCCCTGTACACAGTACTGTACTGCCTGTTTCTAGACAACTTTGGGGCAGTTCCTACAGTGTTTGCGTGTCTTATCATACCTTATTCAAACAGGACCAAGCCACCCTTCCCACACCAGCGGCTCAGGGGCCTGGAGGTCTGTCTGTTGGGACAAGTGAAGTCATGCGTGTCTGTCTTTCCTCTAGATAGCACAGACTGTGCTACACAAAACGGAAGCTGTGCAGTGCTTTGGAAAGTGTAACCTGGCTGGGGAGATGACTCAATGGATTAAGAGTACCAAGAGAACCGAGTGCAAATCACCAGCATTCTTGTAAAAGCCGTGCATGTCGGGAACCCATGCTGCCATGACAAGACAGCAAGAGCTTACTGGCCAGCTAGGCTAACCAAAACAATGAGCTTCAAGTTCAGGGAGAGACTGTATCTCAAAATCACAGTGGAGGGGCAGGAGGGCCTCAGTAGTCAAGAGAATGGCCACTCTTCCAGAGAACCCAGGTCAGATTACCCCTCCCAAATGATAAGTTACAACCATCTGTAACTCCAGCTCTAAGGTGTCCCATGCCTACATCAACAAAACTGCTAGGCAAACACACACACAACTGTGTGGAAGCTGCCATCTTTCTGATGTGAAGATCACCATTTCTGCATTAGTCATTCTGCTCTTGGCTTTGAAATAGGAAAACATCTATCAGTGCCTGTTTTCCCAAAGACAGCCATGGTGGGAAGGAAGGGCAGTCAGTCGGGCTTGGTCCTGGCCACACATGGGAAATTTAGCCTGCTGCTGCCCAACACTATCTATGAAGCATAAAAGACAATTTGGGGGCTGAGGATGCTGCTCACTGGTATAATGTTTGCCTAGCATACAAGAAGCCCTGCTTGCTGGGCAGTGGTGGCACACACCTTTAATCCCAGCACTCGGAATGCAGAGAATGGCAGATCTTGGTGAGTTAGAGGCCAGCCTGGTCTACAAAGTGAATTTCAGGACTGGCTCCATTGCCACTGAGAAACCCTGCCTCAGAAACACCAAAAAAAAAAAAAAAAAAAAAAAAAAAAAAAAAAAAAAAAAAAGCCCCAGGTTCAATTCCTGCTATTGAGTAACCTGGCATGGTGCTACCTGCCTATAATGCACTCAGGAGGTAGAGGCAACAAGTGGGTCAAGAGTTCAAGGTCATCATCAGCTAAGCAGCAAACTGGAGACACTTCATAGGCTAAGCGAGATCCCTTCTCAAAAGATAAAAAGAGCTGATGTGGACCTGCAGGGGGCTTGCCTAGCATTCACAAAGTTCTGGGCTTGATCTTCAGCACTGGGGGTGGGGGGGGTGGGGACAAAAGTCACTCTGGAGCTCAATTAGCTGTCTGACCTTCCCTACCAAGAGGAGGGATTGATCTGCAGGCACCTGGAGATCTGCTGGATCACTTGTATGACACAAAGCTGTTTCTGCAAGGGACCCAGAGAGGAGATGGAGCCCACGGTGAAAATGGAAACAGTTCTTTGTACACAGGGGAAATAAAATCCACTTATTCTCTGTAAGAGACAATGGGCTGTTTTCAAGATGGTTTAAAGTTTTTACTTAGTGTGTGTGTGTGTGTGTGTGTGTGTGTGTGTGTGTGTGTCTGTGCACATACCATGACATGCATATGGAGGTCAGATAACAGCTGTGAGTGGTAGTGTTTTCCTTTTACCATGTGGCTTCTGGAGAACTGACCTTTGTGAAGAACCTTTACCCACTGAGTCATCTCACTGGCCATGAGGTTTCTTTCTTTTTGTTTTCAAACGTATGTGTATGGATCTTCTGCCTGTGCACGCCTGGTACCTAAAGAGGCCAGAGGACAGCACCAGATCCCCTGGAACTGGAGATGGCTATGAACTGGCATGTGGGTGCTAGGAATTGAACCTGGGTCATCTAGAAGAACAACCAGTGCTCTTATAACCGCTGAGCCATCAGTCTCAAGATAATTTTTAAAACTCTGTTTGAGTTCTTTCCTGAACAAGTTGTACGTCTTGGGTTTGCATGACACACATCAGTGATCGTACCCACAGAATCTATAGGAGCAAACAGCCTGTGCTGGGAGGGTCAGGCTCCCAGATCTACTGTTCAGCTATGGCCACCTTATGACTCAGTCACTCACAGGATGGAGACCCAGTTCACCTTGTCAGCTGATTGTGCGGCATGCACAAAGCCCAAGGCCATCTACAGGGAGTGCACACCTGTAATCCTGGAACTAGGGAGATAGTAAGAGAATCAGGAGTTAAAAGTTAGCTTTGTCTACATAGTCAGTAGCAAGGCCGGCTTGGCTACAATAGACTGTCTCTAAAAAATAAAATATTTTCTCTTTCTTCTCTTTTTTTTCTTTGAGATTGGGATTGGTTCTCACTACTATGCAGCTGGAAATTCACTGTGACAACCAGACTGGCCTTCGCAGAGATATGCTTGTCTCTTCCCCCTGGGTAAATGATATTAAAGGTGTGCCCTGCTATTCCCGGCTACATTTTTCTTTAGGAAAAAGTTCTTTCACATTTATTTGGGTTTTGTGTGTGTGTGTGTGTGTGTGTGTAGTTTATGTGTCTGGAAGTGGGTGCAGACAGAACTTATGTGGACAACTTGAGAGAGTCAGTTCCTTCATTGTACCACATGGGTTATGGAGATTGTACCTGCTGAGTCACATCCAAACCTATGAGGATCTACAAAAAAATCACACACACACACACACACACACACACACACACACAAGCCAGATCGAGGGAACAGAGAGTTAGTTTGGTGGGTAAGAGTCCCTGTGAGTCCTTGCTGTGAATCTCAAGAACCTGTGTAAAATGCTGGGTGTGGTCATGCACATGCTTGCAACCCAGTGCTGCAGGAGGGAGAATATGGTGTAAAGTAATAGTGCAGACACTGGGTATCCTCTGGTCTACATGTAAGCACATATGCATGCCCTATGCAATCAGATATTTACTCTTTGTGGATACTACTGTCAACGGAAATCCAGTATGACACATTTAGTGCTTTTCATCAGCGTTAGACTTTAATGTATAATCTGGGTGAACACAGATCCTAGAACTACCAGTTTTTGAAACGAGGCGTGGTGGCTTATATCTGTAATATTAGCACTTGGGACGGGGAGGCATGAGGATAGCCACAGGTTTAAGGCCAGTCAGGGCTACATTGTGAAAATTGCCACGAACAAACATAAACTATAAAAACAAGGCCCAGAGAGATGGTTCGGCAGATAAGGTGATGACAGTCAAGTCCAAGGACCTGCGTTGGATTCCTAGGACCCACATTGTGGAAAGAAGAGCGATTCCTGCCAAGCTGTCCTCTGAATCCTAATATGGTATGTGCACCACCTCCTCACAATAATAAATAAAATATGCTAAAAATGTAAATGTAAAAGAAGGAAAAACTGAGAAAACTAGCAACTCTTGTTCTGTGGAGGAGAGGTCATGCTGATGCCTGGACTGCAGTCTTGTGTGGCTGGGCAAGTGCCTTAGCTCTGGAAATGGACATCTTAAAGCCGGACTGGAAATGTCCGATTTTCTGTAAAAAGGCCACTCTAGAGAAAACAAAAGTGTGCGTGTGTGTGTGTCGGGGGGAGGGGTGACGGGGGACGGGACACAACACCAGAAAACTGGTCCCTCCACAGAGAGGCAGCACTGACATCCTTTTCTGTCATCTAGTCCTTGGGGAAGATTCCTGTTACCGACTGAAAAGTGCTCCCTGGCTCTGGAGAGTTCTAGCGGGTGTTTGCTTGCTCTGGCTCCAGGGTGCAGGAGAGAATTCAGAGCAAAATCGGATGCAAAGTGAAGTTTGCAATTCACAGTTCCTGGCGTTTCTGCCGCCTGAGGAGCGACTCGATCGATGAGAGCTGGGGACTCATTGATTTCTCTGCCCTCCCTTGCCTCGTTCTGATGCTGCAGAGGCAAGACGGTCTGAAAAATTAAAGTACACGGGTTGGGGGGGGCGGATAACCTGCTTAGCGCCACACCTCAGGGGACACAGCAAATGAAAAGGACATCTTGTAGCTTGGAAGGTAAGTATGAGTCAGAAAGAAAATTCTCCCAACCTGGTACAGTCGCCCTCCATGTTTGCACACTGTGCAGTTGCAGACTTAGGGACGTTAGATGGAAAATACTGGGGGAAAATTGCTTCTGTAATTTATTAATCAATCAATTAATTAATTAATTTGGAGAAGAAATGTATTTAATTTTTTAAGGTTTATATTTGTGTGTGTGTGTGTGTGCGCACGCGCGTGCGTGATATTGGTCCTTGTGCTTCAGAGTGATCCCCCGTCTCTGCCTCCCGCTTCACTGTGGAAGTGCTGGGATTGAAGATGTGTTCCGCTGCATCTGGCTTTTTCTAGAGGTACCAGGGACTGGAACTCAGGGCCTCTTGCTTGCATAGCAAGCACTCTACCTACTGCACTGGCTTCCTGCCCAGAGACTTATGCAAGGGCTGGTACCTTATTCCCACCTGAATTTGAAAACAGAGGAGATTGTTAAGCTAAAGTATTTCATCTGTGCTAGTCCTGTTCACCTTTATTCTGGTCACCATCTCCAATATGTTGTAACAACTAGGCATGTGGCATTCACATTGTATGGGTCAGGCATCAGCTACAGAATAAAATCTATCAGAGAGACTGAGGAGATGGTGACAGAGGAAGACACCTGAGTAAGAAGGGACCAGACTGCTGCTCAGGCCACAGTATCTGCCCGAGGCAGCTCTTCCCTCTCTGAGGCCCATGGGCACCCTGAGATACTGTTTGTAAATTGCTAGCTAACAGACTTCATGGTGCCAGAGGAAGTGAGCTTACATCAAAGCGGGTATTGGTGGCCACACATTCAGCATCTCACCCACTTCCCTGCCCCTTTCCAGGGAGCAGAGCTCCTGCTGCAGGCTGGGACTGTAAAACCTCCTTCAGAGAAAGGTATGAGACTCTCACCTCTGCTATGGGGTGGACAGGGAAACCAATTTGTTCTCCAAGCCCCCACCATGCAGTGTCTCCTAAGAGACACTACCATACTGCTGCCTGTCTACTCCTGCCATTAATACCTCTTCTAGTGAACTTCTTACACATAACACTCCACCTCAGTGCCCCTCTTGGAACTGCATCCGAGGCTTTCCATCAAGATGCTGAACCTAGCCTTTGTGTGTGCACACACAAGTATGCTAATGAAGTCTATAGGAGGATCTGCTGCGGAGTCTATGTATACTACATGACATCTAAGGAACTCAAGTGTCCAGGGGGAGAGAGTCCCGGAACCAATTCCCCCAAGAGTCGACTATACCCTCAGTAATTGCAACAGAATGTATATGCTCCCCCAAACTCCACACCAAACTCAAAAAAACAACATAAAAACAAATCTGTGGGGCTGGTGAGGGGCTCAGAGGGAAAAGGAATCTTACTGCCAGGCCTGACAACCGGGCTTCAGTTCAGGGAACCTACACAGTAGGAGGGATCTGACTCTTGCAAGTTGCCCTCTGACCTCCATATGTGGACTGTGGCACAAATGACCCCCAGAAACAAATAAATAAATATAATAAAAATTTAAAATTGTAGTTGTACCTGGTAGCATAGGCCTGTCACCCCAGCTGCTCGGGAGGCTGAGGTATGAAAACTGCAAGTTCAAGGAGAGACTTTGTTTCAAATGGTTAAAAAAAAAATTCAAAATGAAATAAATAGGTTGGTAAGGAGGCTGAGGCAAGAGGACCATAGTTCAAGATGATCTTCAGCTATATATGGAGTTTGAGGCCAGCCTGGGCCAAATAGATCCTGTCTAAAAAAAAATTCACCAAACAAAAATTTAAAATGTAAGTGCTTCCTGTACAAGCATGAGGACCTGAGCCGGATGTCCGGAACTCCAGTAAAAAGATCAGATGTGTGACAGATGGACATAAGTGAGAGACACCAGGCCAGCCAGTCTAGCCTGACCGCTGAGCTCCAAGCTAACATATGTGCATGTATATACACATATATACCTAGAGACACGTGGGTGTCAGCAACAACTACTCTGAAAAGCAGATCCACGTGAATACAACAGAGTTTCACATCTTTCATTTTACACATTTTTTCCCCCTTTATTTGTGCAGGGCCGGGAATTGGACCAAGGATCTCAGGCAGGCATACTACTACTAAGCCACATCTCAGTATGGGCTTGTTTGTCTATTTTTATCTGTCTGTCTTACCCATCCATCCGTCCGTCAGTCCGTCCTTTTGAGGACACAGTCTACTATGTGGCCAAGGCTGGCTTCAAATCCATGATCCTCTTCCTTCAGCCTCCCTGAGTGCTGATATGACGGGCATGCTGAGACAACCAACCACGCTGGGCAGTTGGGCGACTTCTCAATGTACGGAGTGATCACACCTGAGTTCTTAACTCCATCTACGAGGGATGCCTCGTGCAGCGCCCTAAGGACTGCCCCAAAAGTCTTTGCTTTAACAAAGCGAGCCTTTACTAATAAAAGTTCCAGAAGATGCCAAGCAGAGGCGCTGCCTCCAAACCAGAAGCTGGAAATGGAACACGGGAGAGGACTTAAAGCAGCCTTCTGTTTTGGCATGTGTACATCCACTCTGCTGCACACATGGAGGTCAGAGGACACCTTGCAGGAATCAGTTGTTTTTCCACTATGTGAAATTTGGAAAATCAAACTCGGGCCATCAGGCTTGTTGGCAAGTACATTCATCCACTGAGCATCTTGCTGCCCGTTTTGCGTTTTTGAGATAAGGTGCTGGAGGTGGTGCAGACGGATGAAGGCCTCTTCCCTGCTGCTGCCCCCTGCCCAAGGCTAGGGTTACAGGCAGGAGTCACCTCTCTCACCCCCATGAAGACCACACAGTCTGACCTGACGTAAGAGGGCACCCTCACTGAATGCTGAGCACAGGGAACGCATCTGTGGCCTGCCCTCCACGTTAACACTGAGTGCCAGGATGCCATACGCATCGTTGAAAGCAAGAGCTGTAGAGCTGTTTCTTGCGCGGAAACAGATCTGATGTGTGGCCCACTGTCGTGTGATGATGATTCAGTCAGTGACAGCATCCCAGAGAGTGGCTCCATAGATAAGATTATCTAGTGACACTGAAGACAATGTAGCCATCTTAGTTTATGTAAGCAAATACTCTGGTGCTCACATGGTGATGTAACCGATGTCGTATTAGTCTGATTCACCGCTTAGAACATATCCCCATCACTGAGTAACGCGGCTATTTACAGATCTGTGATAGACAGGCGCCCAGAGGGCTTCATTTGATTCACTTTTCACCCCCTTAGATAGCAGCCCGGGCTAGCTTCAATCTCACTATGTAGTCAAGGATAACCTTAAACTTGGGGGTCTTCCTACCTCCACCTCTTCAGTGCTGGGATCATAGGTAGGTGGGCACCACCATGCCCAGTTTATGTGGCACTGGAAATGGCACTCAGGGTTTCCTGTACCCCTTGAGCTGCATCCCCAGCCTCTTGAAATACTATGCTTTGGATTCTTTTGGGGGAAGATTGTTAGTAGGAAGTCTGGCCAAAGGTCCAGGTGAAGTGCACAGAGAAGGTGAGATGGGGTGCCTGACAGGCCCTCCCACTCATGCCCAGACAGCGGAGTCGTTCTATTTTAGTCTTGCCTTCCTCACAATCGAGTTATCTGAGTTCAGAAAGCATCCTGAGCATAGGCACTCTCTGCAGTCACAGTAATGGACGCTGGTGAGGGGCTGGGCTGCCGATCTTCTGTTCTGCAGACATCTACTAAGCACTGTAGAGTGCTGAGGACACCTCTTCCTCCCACTGTGGGGATCCTAGACCCAATCTTAGGACCTATGAAATGATTTCCACTCTGGAGATCCCATTCTCTGCATTTTATCTCATTGACCGGATCTCACGGTGTAGTCCAAGCTGATCTCAGCCTAGTGGCCACATCATGACAAAGGTTAAGCTTTCTAATTTTTTTTCCTAATTTTTCCTGGTGTTTTTCAGGGACTTCCTCTCAACTATGAAGGCCTCACTATGTCAGAAGCAAGAGCTCCCAGGCTGGGGTGCCCATGGGGTAGATATTGCCACTTCTTGCATCCCAAGCCCATGCAAATCACGGGTCTGCTTTCTACTGATCAACAGTCTGCTGCCCCTGGTCACTTGGCCCACAGCAAGGCCTTTTTGGGTGGCATGCTGGCAAGCTGCTGGTTAGATTTTTTTCTGAGCACTGTGCTGACTGGCAAATACAAACTGGAGACAGTGACATCAAGATTAACATATGAAAGAAGCCTTCTCAGCTTGAGTGTCAGGAAAGGAACAGAGGATAGGTAATCAAAGCCTGGAGCCTCTTGGTATTTACGTTTATTCTGAGTACGAATGTCGGCCTGTATGTGTGTATGTACATCACATGCGCTCCTGGTGTCTGGAGTTGGTTGTGGGCTGCACCATACGTGCTGATAACCAAACCTGGGCCCTCTGACAGAGCAATAAGTGCTCTCGGCTTTTAACAGGTCTGCTTTCTTTTAAATTTCTTTTTCTTATTACACTTTGAAATGTATTTTGTGGGAGTGGACACATGCCACTGTGCATGTGTGGAGCTCAGAATACAACTTGCAGGAGTCGGTTCTGTCCTTATACTACACAGAAGGGACCGAACTCAGGTGGCATGTGCCCTGATTGCTGAGCTATGTTGCCAGGCCCCTTCCTGCCTTTTCTGCAAGCCAGCCCCAACACAATGCTGAAAACTGGATGTTATCACAAGGACCTGACCTCAGAGAAGACGAAGGAAGCTCTTCTGTACGGCACCAGCCTCTTAGTGCCAGCACACGGGCCGTCATGTCTCTGCGTTGAAAGGCACTGGCGGGAGCTGCAGGCATCTGGGCATACCTGTCTGTATTTTAAGGACCACTGGTACCTCAAGGGTTATTATCTGTTGTGGGACTTTAAATTTCCCTGCTAGGGACTGGACACAGGGACTTTTACATGTTAGGTACGGGCTCTGCCGACAAAGCTTTATCCCCAACTTTTTTCTTCTGTTTTATTATCTTTTTTTTTTTTTTTTTTTTTTTTTTTTACTTTTTTTTTACCTTGGTCTTAGCATAGAGTGGGGAACCCTGATGGCTCCTTGTTTTATTATCTTAACCTAATTCTCAGTTTCAGTTTTATTTAATGTTGTGCCGTTTGGCCACTATTATCTAGTGTGTGCATGTGAGGGGTATGCACATGTGTGTTGAGGGTTCATGTGTGGGTATGTGTGCCTGTGTGTGTGGTGCGGGTGCAGGAAAAGGCCAGAGGAGGACATCAGGTATCCTGCTTCAACACTCTCCAACTTATCCCTCTGAGACAGTCTCCCAGTGAATGGAGCTAGGCCAGGGCCCACCACACCCCAGCAATTCTCCTGCCTCCTCCACCCTGCACAGTGCTGGGACTATAGGAGTGTGCACAGAGCCACACCTAGCATTCTCCATGGACGCTGAGATACTAGCACAGGTCCTTAGCTCTCATGGCGAGTGCAGCAACGTCGCACACGCTGAGGGCCCTGGCGGGACAAAAAGGACAAGGAGAAAGGCATACATCCAGTCCCACAGAGTCCTCCCACTCTAACGCAGCTGGGATGCTGCAGACAGCCCAACAGTCCTCCGAACACACGGCACCCTGGCCAGGCCTTCCCCTCCCCTCAAGAACTTGTTGACCTAATAAGTTATGTTAGTTTCCTCAACCAGCATTTCCGTGCTGTGCAGATTAGGGGTAAAGAGAAACAGGTAGAAAGGTTGTATATAGGTGGTCAAATCTCTGTATCGATTCAAAGTCTTGCATACTGCCGACACAAACATTTTAGAGGAATTTTTATTATTTTTAATTATGTGCATGTGTATAAAAGTGTGGGTATATGTATGTGAAGTGCTGGTGCCTGCAGAGGTGTGGGGTCACCTGGAGCTGCAGTTCCAGGCAGTTGTGAGCTTCCAATCATAAGCACTGGGAACTTACTCGGATCATCTGCAAGGACAGTGTATGCTCCTAACCTCGGAGCCATCTCTCCAGCCCTATCCTGCCTTAGAAAGAAAAAGTAATTTCTTTTTGGATTTTTATAGCACAGGCTGGATCCCCGGACCTCACTAATGTGAACAAATGTTCTAACACTAAAGCTCTATCCCAAACTATCCTTACTGTTCTTTTTTTCTTCATTTTATTTTATTGAGCTCTACATTTTTCTCTGCTCCCCTCCCTGACTCTCCCCTCCCCTTCAACCCTCTCCCATGGTCCCCATGCTCCCAATTTACTCAGGAGATCTTGTCTTTTTCTACTTCCCATGTAGATCCATGTATGTCTCTCTTAGGGTCCTCATTGTTGTCTAGGTTCTCTGGGATTGTGATTTGTAGGCTGGTTTTCTTTGCTTTATGTCTAAAAGTCACTTATGAGTGAATACATGTGACAATTGTCTTTCTGGGTCTGGGTTACCTCACTCAATATAATGTTTTCTAGCTCCATCCATTTCATTGCAAATTTCAAGATGTCATTATTTTTTTCTGCTGTCTAGTACTCCATTGTGCAAATGTACCACATTTTCCTTATCCATTCTTCAGTTGAGGGGCATTTAGATTGTTTCCAGGTTCTGGCTATGACAAACAATGCTGCTATGAATACAGTTGAGCACATGTCCTTGTGGCACGATTGAGCATCCTTTGAATATATACCCAAAAGGGTATTGCTGGGTCTTGAGGAAGGTTGTTTCCTAATTTTCTAAGAAATCGTCCTTACTGTTCTTAATAACCTTAACTTCAAAGTTTCATGGTAGCAACAAGAACACTGCTGAGTCACACCTATAGGTCAGCTGGGGGAAGTCTAGGCAGGGGCTGAACAACTGAGCCATGCCCCCAGCCCCTCACTGGTGGGCTCTAGACTGATGCTCCCCCACTGAGTCATGCCCCCAGCTCCTCACTGGTGGGTTCTAGACTGATGCTCTCCCACTGAGCCATGCCCTCAGCCCCTCACTGGTGGGTTCTAGATTGATGCTCCCCCACTGAGCCATGCCCCCAGCTCCTCACTGGTGGGTTCTAGACTGATGCTCCCCCACTGAGTCATGCCCCCAGCTCCTCACTGGTGGGTTCTAGACTGATGCTCCCCCACTGAGTCATGCCCCCAGCTCCTCACTGGTGGGTTCTAGATTGATGCTCCCCCACTGAGTCATGCCCCCAGCCCTTCACTGGTGGGTTCTAGACTGGTGCTCCCTCACTGAGTCATGCCCCCAGCTCCTCACTGGTGGGTTCTAGACTGGTGCTCCCCCACTGAGCCATGCCCCCAGCTCCTCACTGGTGGGTTCTAGACTGATGCTCCCCCACTGAGTCATGCCCCCAGCTCCTCACTGGTGGGTTCCAAAAAAGCCTCTAAGCCAAACTGCTCAGTCTAATGAAGCATTTTACTAAACTGGTATCTAAAATTATGCTCAAAGGCTTCATGTTATAGTAACAAAATACTTGAGAAAATCAATTTAAAAGGGGGTAGGTCTATTTCATCTCCCAGTTCCATGCTTGCTCGGCTCTGTGGTCACATGGGATATCACGGCAAAAGTGTGTGGCAGCCAAGGTCTCTTACCTCATGGCAGCTAGGAAGCAGAGAGAAGAAAGGTCTGGGTCCCAATAAATACCCTTTCAACGGCAAACCACGGAGACCTAACTTCACCCTCTCCATTCGCTTTATCTCTCAAGAATTCCACTCCTTTCCAATAGCATCAGAGGCTGGGACACAGTGAACACATGGACTGTAGGGGACATTCAAGATCCAGTCAATGGCAAATGCCTACTACACGGCGTATGTGCTGTTTCATTCGTCCACCCATTCAGAGGCAGAGTCTCCTCGCTGTGGAGACCAGGCTGACCTCAGACAGCCGCCTGTCTCTACCTCCTGCGTGCTGGCTGGGATTAAAGGTGTGCGCCACCACACTCGGCTTGCTTATTTATTAGTGTTATGTGCCCAGACACAGGTGGAAGTCAGGGGACAACTCATGGTTCTTTCCACCATGTTGGTTCCAGGGATCACACTCAGGTCACCAGGTTTGACAGCAAGTGCCTCTACTCTGTGACCAACCTCACCAGCCCCTACTTTTGTTTGCAGACAGGAGTATTACTGTGTAGCCCAGGCTTCCCTTGAACCCTGGATTCTCCTGCCTCAGTCTCTCCAGTACTGAGGTGACAGGTATGTGCCACCAAGCCCTGCAGGTCTCTTAATGTCTAGTACCCACAGCTGTACTTTTGCTTAACAAAGATAAGAAATGGCTGCGGGTGACTCATCTGAGAAGAAATTTAAAAAAAAAAAAAAACCTGGAACATTCTTGGGCTGGAACCAGCTGGCTGCCCAGCGTGGTCAGGACTGCAGTGTTGGGAATGTGAACAAGCTCCCAGCTGGTTTGATAAGAAATGGCTCTTAGGAAATACCACTGAGGGTCCTGAAGAATGCTACCCCTTCTCTCTCTGAAACCCAAGTTCCCTGGCTTTGCTGTTCCGTTGTCTTTTTCTGTTCCAGGGAACGAAGCCTGGGTCCTGCATAGGCTGGATATGCATCTGACCACCCAGTCCATCCTTTTCTGCTGATAGCATGAAATGAATCTAAAATTAAGTTTGAAAGAAATTAAACAACGGCTGGAGAGACGGTTTAATGAGTACGGCTGTGCAAGCATGATGACTTGATGTGGACCCGCAGTACCCACATAAAAGCTGGGTCCAGCAAGCTGGATATGTTGGTGCCCAACAATAATCACAGCACTCAGGAGTCAGGGACAGGTGGATCTCTGCGTTCGAGACCAGCCTGGTCTACAAAGTGAGTTCCAGGATAGTCAGAGCTACATGGAGAAACGCTATCTCAAAACAAACAACAACAAAAAGCTAGGTCCAGCAAGACTCAGCACTGGGGAGGAAGAGAGGTGGATCCTTGAAGCCCTCTGGATGGCCATTCTAGCCAATTAGTTAGCTTCATGTTTAGTAAGAGACTCTCAATAAGGTAGAGGGCCAGCAAGATGGCTCAGCAGATAACAGGGCTTGCCACAAAGCCTGGTAACCTGAGTTTGATCCTCAGAACCACGTGGTAGGAGAGAATGACTTCTGCAAGTTGTCCTTTGACCTCAATAGGTGCGCCATGGCAGGTACAGGCACACATATTAAATAGATGTTATAAGGTTGGGAGCTAGAGACATGGCTCAGCAGTTAAAAGCACTTACTGCTTCTCCGGAGGATCCAGGTTTGATCCCTAGCACCCACATGTGAGTTCACATCTATTTGTAACTCCAGTTTCAAGGGATCGGATGCTGTCTTTGGACCTTCCCAGACACCGGGCACAAAAGTGGTGTATAGACATACACACAGGTAAAACGTCCGTACGCACAGAATTAAAAATAAACCCTAAATTTTTTTTTTTAAAAAATAAAGTTGTCAGTAGGGAGAGTAGGAGAATTTCACATAATCCCTTCAAACTCTAAATTAAAATAACTGCAAAATGACTTGAAGATGGTTTCAAAGTTTTTCCTCCCTTCATCCTCTTTCCCTTTCCTTTTTCCTCCCCTTCCCTCATGTAGCCCAGGCTGCCCTCCAACTACACAGTGGAAAATGACCTCATCCTCCTGCTGCCATCCTCCAAATACTGGGATCTCAAGTGCGCAGCAGCAGACCTGGTTTGTGCAACACCGAGGATAGAGCCCAGGGCCCCAGACCCACTGGGATCCACCTGCCTCTGTCTCCTGAGTGCTAGGATTAAATGCCAGTGCAGCTGCCACCACTCGGTATCCACTCTTTCTTTAATGATACAGGGTCTCTTGTAGCCCAGGCTGGCATCCAGCTTCCTTTGTAGCCAAGGATGACCTTGAACTTCTGAACTCCCAGCCTCCATCTTTTGGATCCTGAAAAGGCAGGCATGTACCACTAGGCGCCTCAATTTTTCTTTTACTCTATTGCCCTGCCTGGCCTCAAACTTGACATGATCCTCCTGCCACAGCCTCTCAAGTATTGGAATCACAGGGGTGTGCCATCACATTTAGCTTGATAAGTTAGTTTTCAAATGGCTTACATACCTAATCTCCAAATCTGAAACACAAACTGCACTAAAATCCGAAACTTTTAGAACACCAAGGTGTGGCAAGTGGACAATTTCATACCTGGCCTGTCATGATGGGTCCAAGGAGACATGTACAAAAAATAAAAAAATAAAAAAAAAGGAAAAGGAAGAAAGAAAACATGACTGCCCAAAGTCACCTTCAGATGGCCCAACAAGATGGCTAAGTGTGCGAAAGCTTTTGCTGGTAATCACAGCCTGACAGCCTGACCCAAAGGAGGTAGAGGAGAGAACTACCCCTTCAAGTTCCTCCATACACATGCCCTCCCATAGTAAATTATCTTCAAACTATGTGTATGTGGTACAGATGAAATATGAATTAATTTTGTGTTGCTATTTGGGTCTTATTTCAAGACAGTTCATTTACATATGCAAATATTCCAAAATTAGGATAACCTAAAACCTGAAGCATGTCTGGTCCCAGGCACTCGGGATTAGGGACATTTAGCCAGTACAAACAACCTCAGGGCTGGAGATGCGGTTCAGAGTGCTTGCCTACCAGGGCTGAAGCCCTGGGATCATCCCCAGCACTGATGAAAGGGCAGAATCAGTCTCTTTCCACAAGTGTAGGGAGGTAGATTTAGGCACATAGGAGTTTTCTCCTGAATCGTACACCTTTTTTTTGTTTGTTTGGTTGGTTTTTTTATTTTTGTTTCTCAAAACAGGATTTCTCTGTAGCTTTGGAGCCTGTCCTGGAACTAGCTCTTGTAGACCAGGCTGGCCTCAAACTCACAGAGATCTGCCTGCCCCTGCCTCCCGAGTGCTGGGATTAAAGGCGTGTGCCACCACTGCCTGGTCAGAAACGTAAACTTTAAAAACACTTCAAAGCCGGGCAGTGATGGCACATGCCTTTAGTCCCAGCCCTTGGGAAGGCAGAGGCAGGTGAATCTCTAAATTGAGGCCAGCCTGGTTTACAGGTGAGTTCCAAGATGGCCAGGAATACACAGAGAAACTCTGTTTCAAAAAATGAAACAAAACAAATAAAAATTACTTCAGGCTGGACATGCTGGCACACACCTTTAATTCCAGTACTAGGAAGGCAGAGGCAGGTGAATTTCTGTTGAGTTTGAGGCAGGCTTGGTCTACATAGAGATTTCTAGGACAACAGGGGCTATAAGGAGAGATCCTGTCTCAAAACAAACAAACAAGTAAACAAAGTCCCTTTATCACTGAATTTATGTGTATATTTAAGTGTATGTGTATGCACAGACACAGTAGGTATGCATGTGGAAATCAGGTGGAGTTGATACTCCCCTACCATGTGGGTCCTGAGGATTGGCAGCAAACACCTTCACCCACCGAGCCATCTCAAGCCCCAACACAGGCTTTGGAGGCAAGCAAAATGACTGTCTAGATTTTCCAGGGCTTGCAAGAACTTCATGATCCTAGCCAAGGACTTGCCCTGCCCCCTCCCAAGCCTGCCCAGGTAACTTGATGTGGGATTTCCCTCTGTATGCTATGAATATATTTTATCATCATTGGTTAATAAAGAAACTCTTTGGTCTGTGTCAGGGCAGGGCAGAATAGAGTTAGGCGGAGAAAACTAAACTGAACGCTGGGAGAAAGAAGGTAGAATCAAGGAGACGCCATGTAGCCGCCAAAGGAGAAAGATGTGAGCTTCCAGCCAGAACCTTACTGGTAAACCACGAGCCTCATGGTGATACACAGAATAATAGAAATGGGTTAATTTAAGATATAAGAGCTAGCTAGAGGGGCTGGAGAGATGGCTCAGAGGTTAAGAGCACTGCCTGCTCTTCCAAAGGTCCTGAGTTCAATTCCCAGCAACCACATGGTGGCTCACAGCCATCTGTAAAGGGGTCTGGTGCCCTCTTCTGGCCTGCAGGCAGACACACAAACAATATTGTATACATAATAAATAAATAAATAAATAAATAAATAAATATAAAAAAACGGATAATGTCATTTCTTAAAAAAAAAAAAAAGAGCTAGCTAGAAATACACTTAAGCTATTGGTCAAACAGTATTGTAATTAACATAGTTTCTGTGTGATTATTCCAGTCTGGGCAGCTGCAAATGAACAAACGAACAAACTAGCATCCTCCACCTATAGTAACTGGAGTCTTACAAAGACCAAATGAGAAACCCAGTGTCTGAAGACGCAGGAAGCATCCTCTTCTGCTGACTCCCTAGCCCCCAAACCTACTGCCTAAGCAATTAACCCCTAAAGCATCTCTCGGCACTTTCCAGAGTGTAGATGAGACCAGGTGGATGGGCTCCATACAACCCACAGAACCTCTAGGCACCTATGGGTGGAACTGGAGGCCAGCATTGCACGCCCAGGCTACCATGCCTATGAGCTACCCAAGTACCGTATCTCCAGGTAAGGTCCATCTGGTAAGGTCCATCTACAAATCTGCCCAGTGTTAAAATATCTCTGAGGAATAACAGTATGGCAGGAGAATGACACTGGATCACAGCCCAGAAGAGCCTAGGCAACCAAAGAACGATACCACAACCCACAGTTACCAAAGGAACCTGGAATGTCTTAAGTTCTTTCACCTAAGAAAGATGTCATAGGGTCATGAGCGCTGGGTTTTGCAGTATGAGTAAGAGGTTGTTAGGAGACAAGGAGGAAGGGGAACCACATTCCAGAAGAGCACACTGGGAAAGGGCAAAGGTGAGACACAGGAATGAAGGAAGGTACACGGAGTGGAAGTTAGCTGGGAGGGAGTGGCATATGCTGGGACAGCAGGGTTGGGCGCGTGGTTCATTCTCTTGTGCTTTGACTTCCTGCACCAGGATGGAACGGAGGGAGAGGCATGATGGAACCTGCACTTCACAGAGGGAATGTGACAAGCAGGTCAGTAATTACAGGGACAGAGCAGGAAATCAGTCTGGCCATCTGCATTCCAGATGACAGGGCCTTTAAGGAACCACAGGGTGAAGAGCAGGTGAGTGGAGTTCTGTGCTCTGTGAGACATGGGGCGGAGGGCAGATGATGAGGGCTATGAACATGGGGGGCAGATGATGAGGGCTATGAACATGGGGGGCAGATGATGGAGGGCTATGAACATGGGGGGCAGATAATGAGGGCTATGAACATGGGGGGCAGATGATGAGGGCTATGAACATGGGGGGCAGATGATGAGGGCTATGAACATGGGGGGCAGATGATGAGGGCTATGAACATGGGGGGCAGATGATGAGGGCTATGAACATGGGGGGCAGATGATGAGGGCTATGAACATGGGGGGCAGATGATGAGGGATATGAACATGGGGGGCAGATGATGAGGGATATGAACATGGGGGGCAGATGATGAGGGATATGATCTGGAGAAAGGGAGAGTGAGACAGCCTGGTCTAGAAGCCTTGACAGTGCCTGAGACAAATCGGGGGTCAGCCATACCCTGACAACACTCAAGGATGGTGTTTGCTGAATGTAGGCAAACACAGGGATGGAACCCAGCACCTCATGCATGCGAGGCAGGTTCTCCACACCCTTAGCTGTGTGCGATGCCCACCAGGCTCTCTCTGGAGTATTCGAACAGGCTCTCAGCGTAAGCCACGCCCCTAGCTCCACATTGGGGGATTCTAAGCAGTGGTTCCACTCAAGCAACACCCCTAGTCTCCCACTGGGGTGAGGCAGCTATACCCTTGAACTATGTGCCCAGTTCCTGTCCCACTGCCTTTGACGACCTCAATGAGGGAGTAAAGGGTATTCCTGGAAGACAGGATGCTGTTCCATGGTCTGTATTCCCCAGGGCAGCCCGCCATGGCCTCTTTAGTTCCAATGCCAACAATAATGCTGGGGCTGGGAAGATCTCACTTAGACTTGAGTGTGGGACTTTAAGGGCTTCTTTACACTCAGGCCCAGCTTGCTGGTCTCAGGCAACTCTGTCAGTTGCTGGGAGTTTTCAGATCTTGGCCTCGCACTGGTAGTTCAGACCCCTCCAGCAGTCTGAGGCCTCTAGCTCTGATAAGACTTTCTTCCCTCATCTCCTCTCTACTCAACATAGTAAGCAAAGGTTTAGCCGGCCATGCAGAAGTCTCCTCACAGGCTGATAACAGTTCACTAATAAGCAGTTTGAAGACGTTTCATCCATCCTGTTACAGGCCTGGCTAGAGGCCAGTCAGCTCAGAATAATCTTGGTAGCCCTGTGCACACTTCCTATGGTCCCCAAGAACATGGTGTGGGAGCCAAGCAGATTCCCACATGCACGTGGTCAAACCGGATTCCATGGCCGATGGACTCCATGTTCCAGAGTGGGTAGGAGGCTGAGGTGACAGGGCTTTTCAATAAGGATTCTGAGTCTCAAGCCTGCAGCCTGCCTTTACTGTTATGGTCATTATTGGTATCAGAACACCAAGATGGCTCAGTAGGCAAAGGCACTTGTTGCCCTCTGAATTCCATATGCACACTGTGACATTTCCTCGTTAACAGATGTAATTATTTTTATTATTACACATTGTGTGTAAACAGGACTTTGCTGTGTAGCCCAGGAGACTTGAATTTGTGAGTCTCTTGAGTGCTGGGATTAGAGGTGTATGCTCCAGGTGTGTGCTTTTAAAACAACAACAACAAAAACATCGGTTTTGTGTGTGTGTGTCTGTGCGTGTGTTCTTTCCTTCTAACGTATGGATCTGAAGAACTGTACTGAGTTAGACTGTCCAACTTGAGGGCGAGTGTTTTTACCTGCCGAGCCATCTCAATTGGTCCCAGCTTGCCTTTTAAACCGCACATTAGGGACTGAAGAGATGGCTCAGGAGCTAACCCACTTGCTGTGCAATCATGAAGACCCGAGTTGGAATTTCCTGCATCCAGCATCCAAGTACCAAGTCAGGTGTGGCAGTGTGGGGAGGGTCCGAGGCAGGAGGATTTCTGAGGTCTGGGAGCTGCTTATCCAGCTTTAGCTCCAGTGAGAGATCCCGTTTCAAGAAAATAAAGTGGACAGGGATAGAACAGGGCACCTGACGTCCTCTCCAGGCCTCCACGTACACACCTGGGTGCATGCACTTGTGTGTACATGCATACAAACACGGGTACACACACACACACACACAGAGAGAGAGAGAGTCATATCCATACTCACATAGTGAAAATAAATAAATGGCACTCTGTATCATTGTGCAATTTAGATTGTGTGTGCATTTGAGACATCAAAAGAAAAAGACTTCACAAAGGGAGGTAAAGTCAGTTCTAAAGGGAGGAATAGGAGATGGTACCAGGATAAGAGTTAGATCACAGTTTCTCTCTCACACAGAGCCTAGGTTTAAATAACACAAAAAAAGTCAGGCATGCTGGTGAGATGGCTCAATGATAGCACATTTACCACACAACCATGAAGACCAGAGCTTAAACCCCCTGGACCCACATAAAGTCTGGGCAGGCATGGTGGCTGCTGGTAAATCCAGCACTTTAGAAAGCTGGGACCCCCTAGGATGAACTAACTGGCCGAGACTAGTCAACTCAGTGAGCTGAAGGTTCAGGCAGACACCTCAATAAAGTGTGTGTGTGTGTGGGGGGGGTCTAATGTTAACTTGAGGCCTCTACATGCATATGCACACATGCATGCCACTAACATGTGAACATGCAAAAAAGGCACATATCCCTTTCTAAATGCTTGCATACAGACACACACATACACATGTATGCATGCACACAAGATGGTTTATTGTGTAAAGGTGCTTGCCACTAACCCTGAATATTTGAGTTCTAACACTGTACCCCACAAAGTGGGAGGTCTGTAAGTGGTTCTCTGACTACCATACACAGACACACACACAAATAAATGTAATAAAAAATAATAAAAATTGCTAGGCACAGTGGTATATGCCTATTAATCACTCGGATATCCCTTATTTCGTATGCTAACAAAGAAAAATAAATATTAAGTTATTAAGTTAATAACAAAATAGAAAATAATATTGTATAGTAATGGAACTGTCAAAAGCACTACTCATGCTCTGGGACATTTTAAACTTTATTATAGTGTAGCAAGTAAAAGTAAGGGTATTAGAACACAAGAAAGGGGGAAACCCTTCACTCTAATCCAAACCCAAGTTCTCCAAGCCTGACAGTCTAATTCAGTTCAGTTCCCAGGACCCACATGGTAGAAGGAAACACACACACACACACACACACACACACACACACACACTTTTTTTTTAATTAAAGAATGGAACACACACTTCCAACCCAGGAATGGAGGAGGAGCCCTAGGGCTGCTGCTGCTTCCCTTAGACTCTACCCTCAACCTGACATGGAGCAAAACAAAACATAAAGCAAAAAACTTTGCCCCACATTCTTAAGGCTGACTGTCCTGAATGACAGACCTTGTGGTTTATTGTAGACACTGGTTCTACCACAGCCAAATAACTGTAAGGTCCCTGCCGCTGCCATGATTCTGTTCTTGCACTCACTGAAACCCACCTGACAGTGACAGGCCAACTCATGAACAAATGCATACCAGGCTCCACTGGGTGTCTGGAGTCATCATCGAGGTTAACTATGGGTGGTACAAGGTGGTGGAGTGGACAGTACTGGAACTATTGGCCTAGGTGGATGAACTACAACCGCCATAAGTTAGAGTCACCAGTGAGGAGCTGGGGAGGTGGCTCAGTGGCTCACAGCGCTTGATGTGAAGCCAGCATGAAGACCTGAGTTCAAATCTCCATTACCCATAGAAAAGCTGGATGTGGCCAGAGGCCATGTATATATCCAACCCCAGAGATGGGGATGGGGGAAAGGAGGATCACTGATGCTTATAGGGTACAACATTAGCTCCAGGTTCAGTGAGAGACCCCATCTCAAACAATGTGGAGGCTGATGGAGCATTTCACTTGAAGTTTTCCTTCATGGGTTCATAGACAATACTCCCCCAATCATGCATACCCCTCCCACAGAGACAGAGAGATAGAGACTAAGACACAGAGAGAGACAAAACAGACCAAGTAACCACCCTACTAAGGATAAGATCGACCACCATCCAAAGAAATGGCCTTTGTATGTGCACTTGGAGAGGGGCATGCATTACATCTATGCACGACACCAGAGGCACAAGCTCAAGATGAAGGGGACTGAGGGGCTAAAGTGGCTAGGCAAACTGCCTCACTGTTAACAGATTTGTAAGGTGGAGCTGGCCCAACATAGCACAGGCATGTCCTACAGATCACTTCCCTCCATGGGTTCCAATTTCATAGGTTTAGGATACAGGGATATTCAGACACACTGAGCTAGATGCATGCCTGCCATGCTATCCCATAAGAAGCTGAGGCAGGAGGATTATGAGCTGGCAGCCAGCCTGGGCTACAAGAGTGAGTTCAAGTGTAACCTATGCTGAAGACTCTGCCTCAACATACCCACCCCACCTACTAAAAGTCCCATTTGAGTTCTATAGATACTGAAAGAGCATGTGCTTTTGACCGACACAAATCCAGATGCTGGGCTAAGTAGGTAAAGGCACCTGCTGCCAAGCCTGAAGATGTGTGTTTGATCCCAGAACCCACATGGAAAGAAGGAAGGAAAGAACCAGCTTCTCCAAGTTGTCCTCTGACCCTCACACAAGTGCCATGTATGTGCATGCATTCCTCTCTCACTTGCCACTCCCATACTAAATAAATATTAAAAAAAATTAAAAACCAGGGGCTGGGGCAATGGCTCAGTGGTTAAGAGTACTTGCTATTCTTAGAGAGCACCAGGACTTGGTTCCCAGCACCTGTAAGGTAGTTCACAACCATTCAGCTCCAGGGAACCTGACCTCCTTGGTACCAGGCACGCACCTGGCACACATACACATATGCAAGCAAGCACTATTCACACACTGTGATAGTTTGAATGTAATTGGCCCCATAATCTCAGGGAGTGGCACTATTAAGAGGTGTAGCTTTGTTGGAGTGGGTGTGGCCTTGTTGGAGTAAGTGTGTCACTGTGGGGGGGGGCCTTTGAGATTTTCCTATGTTCAAGATACTGCCTACTTCCCAGTGTCTCAGTCAACTTCCTGTAGCCTGCAAGCTGTAGCACCATGTATGCCTGCACGCTGCCGTGCTCCCGGTCATGATGATAACGGACTGAACCTCTGAAACTGTAAGCGAGTCACCTCCAATTAAATGTTTTCTTTACAAGGGTTGCTTATGGTATGTCTTCACAGAAAACAAAACAAAACAAAACATGCTGTGGTTATGGTGTGTCTTCACAGAAAACAAAACAAAACAACCCTAAGACATACATGTAAAATGAAAAGCAACAATCTTTAAGAAAAGAATAAAAAAAAAAAAAACATGCTTGGCAGCGGTGCCAGCAAGTGGGAGGCAGAGGCAGGTGGATCTCTGTGAGTTCAAGAACAGCCTGGTCTACAGAGAGAGTTCCAAGATAGCCAGGGCTACACAGAGAAACCCTGTCTCAAAACAGCAGCAACAACAACAACAAATAAAGCAAGCAATCTAGATGTTGAACCATGAGGGTCCTGGCAAAACCCCCACTTCAGGCAGGCATTCCCAGAAGTACACCTGTCTGTTCTTCTTCCCAGTATTTACTTATTTGTATTTTTAAAGACTTATGTAGCCCAGGTTGGTCTTGAACTCTATGTAGCCTAGATGACTTTGAACTTCTGGTTCTCCCATTTTCAGCTCTAAAGTACTAGGATTACAGGTATACCACCACAGCCAGCTTATGTGGTGCTGAGGATGGAACCGAAAGCTTTGTGCATGTTAGACAAGTGGTCTACCAGCTGATCCGAGTCCCAGTCCCCTTCTGGGAATCTTTTTGGTTCATTTTCATTTCTTTCTGAGACAGAGTCTTACATAGGCCAGGCTGGCCTTAAACTCACTATGTAGCCAAGGATGACCTTGAACTTTTGATCCTCCTGCCTCTACCTGCAGAGAGTTGGGATGACAGGTAAGCATTTATTAGCATTACTGGCTTCTGTTTTATGTTGTACTGGGCACCAATCTTTTAAAAGGTTATGTCAACTCAACTGGTTACTCAGAAATCAAAACTGAGAGGCAAAGATGGCCAAATGGGTAAAGGTGCTATCTCCAAGCCCAACAACCTGAATTCTATCTTCAGGATCCACACGGTAGGTAGAACGAGAGAAGTGACCCTGACCTTGCAAGTTATCCTCTGATTGCCATTCACTAAATAAATACAGGCAGTAAAACATTTTAAAATCGAATCCTTTCGTGTCCGGAAATAGTTTTCAGGAAAGTTGTTGGTTCTGGGGAGAGGGGCTCAGTGACAGTGATTATACAGCAAAGCTTCCGAAACCTGCTCTGGCCTACAAATAAAAGGGGTGGGGACTGGGAAGATGGCTCAGCAGCTAAGAGCTCAGGCTGCGCTTGCAGAGGACCTGGGTTTGGTTTCCAGAATCCACACTGTGTGGTTCACAACTGCCTGTAACTCCAGTTCCAGGAACCTGACCCCCCTCTTCTGGCCTCCATTGGTACTACATGCGTATGGCACATACATATGTTCAGGCAAATAGTCACATGTAACAATAAAACTTTAAACAAAACAGAGACAAATTCTATGTCAGCAAAAGTGGCCAGAAGGAGGACAGGGGAAGCAAATTATTGGAGAGGTCTGGGTTTTTTTTTTTTTTTTTTTCTTTCAGCGAACAGAATACCATTTGGTCCTGGGCAGGAGCAGGGCAGAAACTGTGTACAAAGGATGCCCGTCCCCCCTGGGTAACCTGTTTCCTTTGATGACTTTTAGAAATGAGTCCTTTGGCTTATTTTACTTCTGGAAAAAGATACATCAAGAGCCGGGCGGTGGTGGCGCACGCCTTTAATCCCAGCACTCGGGAGGCAGAGGCAGGCGGATCTCTGTGAGTTCGAGACCAGCCTGGTCTACAAGAGCTAGTTCCAGGACAGGCTCCAAAGCTACAGAGAAACCCTGTCTCGAAAAACCAAAAAAAAAAAAAAAAAAAAAAAAAAAAAAAAAAAAAAAAAAAGATACATCAAATGGAGTCAGGGCAGGGGAACCCCAGAAAGATGCCATGGGAGGGAGGCTCTGGTCTGAACTTGCCCAAGATAAGTCAATCTTTCCAAAGCAGGGAGTAGTAGAACAACCGTTTTTAGCCTGGTGGAGTTAGGAAGATGGATCAGCAGGTAAGAGGGCTTGCTGCCATGCCCAACAAACTGAGTGTGATCTCCAGGACTGACACGGTGGAAGTAGAGAACGCTCCGAAGTTGTCCTTTGACCTCCATGCATGCCCCCCCCCACCCCATAAATAAATAACCTGCAAGTACCTGAACTCTTTGTAACCCATGCCCTAGGTACACACACCGTAGCAGGCAAAGGATCTCTGGAAGAAAGGGTGGACCTACACATCACTCAGCTTCTGCGACACCTGCAGGTTCCAGTAGCCCCATCTCCTAATCTGGGGCTTTCACCACACTTGCGAGGCCACACAGCCTCGAGACAGAACTGTAGAAAGGCCAGATCCAGGGGTCAGAGAGATGGCTGGGGCAGTAAAGTGCTTGGGGCACAAGCTTGAGGACCACGGTCTGGATGCCAGGCGCCCATGTAAAAAGCCAGGTTGTGGGTGGGAATGTGCATCTGTAACTCCAGCTTCAGGGAGACAGAGGCAGGCAGAGATCCTGAGGACTTTCTGCCAGCCAGTCTAGTCAAATCCATGAGCTCCAGGTTCTGTGAAAAGACCAGGACTCAGCAGAAGTGGAGAGCGACTGAGAAGGACACTTGACATTGAATTCTAGGCTGCACGTTTGTGTGTACGGACGCGTGAGTACCAGCAAGCACTTTTGCACACGTGTGTGCACAAGCGCGGCCCCTCCCCCACTCACCCTCACCACAAGTGCTGATAAACTATGATCCATGGATCAGACACTCAAATTTGCAAATAATCTTTTTATTGGGATAAGGCCACACCCACTCAGTATGTATAATAATATAACCCTTAGCTGCTTTGGAGTAGCTGCAATGGATGCTGTGTCCTCAGTCTAAAACATTTATTACCTGGCTCTTTTTCCTAATTATTGTCTGAGCAATTCTACCTCATTTCCCTTTTCCTCTATTCCATCTCTTCTATCCCCACCACCACTTCCCCCTCCCAACTTCCTGTTGCCAGTATGTACCCGGGTGACTCGACTTCTAGGGACTACATTCCTGCAGAACACCAACTCTCCTTCCCCTGGCAGCCACCAATTGACAGTAAGTTCTCAGCTGGGGTGGAGACTTCAAGAGCCTCTTCCTGTCCATATTCTTGACTGACTGGATCATGTAGATACAAGCTGGTCATTGTAGAAGCAGTTTGCTGGTCCTTCTGCAGTATCTAATTAGCTTGTTCTGGAGGGAGGGTCATTTTCCATCATCACCATCATCATAAAAAAAAAGTACCAGGAAGGGATCACCGTGAGGCAAGGGCACACCCATCATTATGCTTGACAGCAGAAGGGATTAGAATGAAGGAAGTGTTGAGGGGATTAACTATGGGGCATCATCACTGAGTTCCAGACTGCTAAACTTCTAAACAGGAAACAGGCATTTCGGTCTCTGAGCATCTTAACTTTCCTACAAGTCTAAGAAGGCCAGCTATAATGGTTCGGAAGCTAAGAGCATTGGTTGCTCTTGCAGAGGTTCTGGGTTCAATTACCCGTAGCCACATGGAGGCTCACAACTGTCCGTAACTCCAGTTCCGAGATAGCCACTGCCTTCTTCTGACCTCCACAGGCACCAGGCATAAATGAACATAGGCACACATGCAAGTAAAATACTCATACGCATAAATATTCATTTAAAAATCTTTATTTTCATTTTATATGTATTGGTATTTTGCCCACATATCTGTGTGAGGATGCCAGATTCTCTGGAACCTGAGTTACAGATAGTTGTGATCTGCCATGTGGGTGCTGGGAATTGAACCATGGTCCTCTGGAAGAGTAGTCAGTGCTCTTGACTGCTGAGACATCTTTCTAGTCCCAAATATTAAAAATTTTAAAAGAAGCTTCTAATTTTAAAAAATAAGGCAGCTATAAACTACTCATATAAGTCAGCAGGGGGTGGCAAGATGGCTCAGCAAGGGAAGACGCTCCAGTCTGATCCTGAGGTTCAAGACCCACAAAGCGGAAGTAGAGAACTGACTCAAGCTGCCATCTGACCCCCACACAAGCTCCCCATACAAAATAAATAAAAAATGCAATAAAAAACATTTTAAATGTAAGTCAGCAGCCAGTTCTTAGAGCAGGAAAATTCCAGAACCTTGCAAAGGCCTTCATTAGTATTCCTTTTACAACTACAATGGCGTGAGCTTGAATATATTTCAACATATCCTGTGCATCAAGGTCAGGCTGCGAGCTGGCTATGACAGGGGGGTTGGAGGAAAGGGTATTTTCTTCCTCCCACCTTTGTCTCTGAAGAAATAGGGTCTTGTGCTACCCAAGTGATCTTGCCTCAGTCTGTGAATGGGCTGGGGACACTATGTTTGGTTGATTTTTATATGTGGTAATTGTGACATTTGGTTGTTTTCTGTTTCCATTTTCACATGTGTGTATGCGTGTGTGTATGTATATGCATGCTTTCTAGACATGTGGGGACACATATGTGTGTATGTGTGCATGTCCCTGTGAACAAGCACTTGGAGGCCGGGGGTTGATGCTGGGAATCATACTCTTTCATATTATTCATCAAGACAGCATCTCTCCTTCAAGTCCAGGGCTCACCAGTAAGGCTATCGTCACTAGCCATCTTGCTCTAGGGATCCCCTAGCCCTGCCTCCAGAGGCCAGAATCAAAGGTGTGCTGCCAATCTTGCTTTTATGTGGATTCTGGATCTGAAGATGATCTAACTCTCTAACCACTGAGTTTTTTCCCAGCCACTTTAAGGTGATCACTCAACACATGGGGGCTGGCAGAGCTATAAAGAGCAGGGACAGTATTTGACAGACTGTAACATTTGTTTATTTTTTGAGGCAGGTTCTCATACAGCACAGGATGGCCCTTGAACCAGGATGAAGCTGAAGATACCTTGAACTCCTGATCTTTCTGCCTCTACCTCCCACGCGTTGAGGTTACATGTGTGTGTGTGTGTGTGTGTGTGTGTGTGTGTGTGTGAACACAGTGGCCTCACATATGCATCCTCTTACACTGGTTTGTTGGGTGGGGGATACATGTACCACCATCAGGCTTAGCATTACATACCTTTACCTGCTGAGCCACCTAGTGGCCCGCGCCCATTTATTCTTTGCAGGAAATTATCTCCAGAGCTCAGGTTCAAAAATGTTCTAAAGAGAATGACACCTTCATCACTCTTCCTTCTCTGGATTACGGGAGTCTAAACCTACTACCCGAACTTCAAAACACAGGGAAAGCACTGGGAGTGGTTAGAAGCAGAAGGTTTCGGAGTGGGGAGAAGGCTCAGCTGAATCCCCAGCACTGATTTTAGAAGTCAGGCTATGACTCTGGTGCTGGAGACATGAAGGTCCCTGGAGCTTGCTGGCCATGTCCAGTAAGCACAAAGATCTGTCCCACCAGAGCTATACCATGTAGGCAGTACCCCAAATCTCTGCTTTAACCCTTGCCGCCATGGGCAGGTTTTGTAACGTTTTCCCTTGGGGGCACAGGGATTCACTATTCATTTTCGGCTTCAGTCTCCAGGGTGAGGGCAGCCCTATGCTGAGATGTCTAGCTCATGTGAGCTTCTTTAGAGCTCTCCAAATCGTTGTCATTCCTTTACCTTAAGGCTTTCAGTTTCAAACTCTTCCTTAAAATTCTGTCCCAGGGCCAGCAAAATGCCTCAGTGGGTAAAGGCACTTGCTGCCAAGTTTGATCCCTGGAACTCACACGGTAGAAGGAAAGAACTTCCTGTAGTGTAGGTTGTCTCTTGACTTACACACACACACACACACACAAACACACACACACACGGACAGTGTGTGTGTGTATATCACAAATAAATACATGTAACTGAAAACTATTAATACTTCATCCCATGGGAGCTGGGGAGACGGCTCAGTGGGTAAAGTGTTTGCCGAACAAGCATGAGGACCCGAATTTGTTTAGAATTCACACACACAAAAAATCTGGGTGTGGCAGCACATGTTTGTAATCCTGGCACTAGGGAGGCTAAGACTCGGGGGTTCCTTAGGGTGCACTGTCTAGCCGATCTAGCCTACTCGGTGAGCTCCAGACCAGTGTAAGACTGGGGAGATAGCTCAGGGCTCAGAGGGCAAAGTGCGGCATGCGCGAGAGTAAAGATCTGAGTTCAGATCCCCAAGTAAAGCTGAACCCAATAATGCACATTTGTCATCCTGGCACTCTACAGTGAGGTGGGAGGTGGCACACAGGAATCCTGGGTAGCTCACAGCCAACTAGCTTTATGCCACAGCAAGAGGGACCCTCAAACAATGTGAGGACTGACACCTGATTTTCACACACACACACCACACACACACACAACACACACACACACACACACAAAGAGCACTGTGTTTCCAGTTCCTTTTCTTCCAATATATTCATTCAGTCTTGAATTCACTGACTGCCATCAATTTTACACTTAACATATTTGTGTGTGTGCATGTGCCACAGTAAGCAAGTGGAGGCCAGAGGACAACATGAAAGAGTTGACTCTTTCCTCCCTCAAGAGTCCTGGGCCTCAAGCACCTTTATCTAATGAGCCATCCTGCTATCCCGATCACCATCAGTTTTAAAATGCTTTCATCACACCAAAAAAAAGACACCTCCAGCTTACTTAGTTGTCAATCCGCCAGCCACTGGCAGCCACAAACCCACGGTGTCTGTGGGAAATGCTCGCTCTGGACACTTCAGGTTCACTTATGTATCAGGGCTTTCTTTTCATTGCTGAGTAATATTTCATCATGTGGATGGGCTACATGTTATTTACCCATCAGAGCATCATGGACATCTGGGTTTATCTCCATCACTGGGCTTTTATGAACAATCCAGGGATGTCTGTGCACAGATGGACCCTGGCTTACAACAGTGTGTCTTATGGTTTCTCGACTTTATGACTGTACGAAAGTAGCATGCATCCATCCAATAGAAACTATATTATGAGGCTTGGTAGATAAAGGTGCTTGCTGTACAAACCCGATGGCCTTGCTTTGATTCCTGGGACCTACGTGATGGAAGGAGATAACAGACTTCACAGAGTTGTCCTCCGACCTCCACTCGAGTGCCTCGGCAGACATGTGCCCCTCCCCCAACTAAATGAACCAAAACTTTAAAAGAGAAACTAAACTATGTGCTTAGTTAGACTATGACATGTATTTTTTCTTTGGGTGCGCCAGGACTCTAGGTCCTCATGGCACAGGCAGTCACCACTGACCTACAACCACAGCAGAATTGTTTTTATTTCGAGACAAGAGTCTCAGTAGGGTTGCCCAAGGTGACCTCAAATTCAACCTGCAGCCTAGGGAGGCTTGAACTTATGATCCTCCTGCTTCAGCTTCTCAAGTAGTTGGAATGGTGTACCTGTACCACTAGACCAGGCCTTTATTTATTTAAAATTATCTATGGGGTTGGAGAGATGGCTCGGAGGGTAACGGCACCTGCTGCCAAACCTGGCAACCCGAGTTCAATCCCCAGGACTAACATGGTAGGAGAGAACCGATTTCCCCAAGTTATCATCTTCTGACCCTCTACACATGTCCACACACTACATATACAAACATATAACCCCCCCACACACAATAATACAAGCAATTAAAAGCTTTTAAAAGTAACAGGTTTCTTTATGACACTCTCATACTTAATTTTGGTAGACAGATCTCCATCCCACCTTCCCCCAATCCACCCTTCCACCCTCAATATTTTCCCTCTCACTTTCATAATCTTCTGTGTTCTGTTGCCTCCCCCCATCTATCTCACAGGCCCCTTTCCAGTTTCCCATCTAGATTATATATATATAAATTAGAAGCAAGGATCCACATACTCGATAAAACATGCAGTATTTGTGAGGAACAGGCCCAACTTTAAATGCATTTCCAACTTCTGATGGTTTCTCGGGATGTGGTCCCACCAGAAATCAAAGACTATGCCCCAAAGCATTTCTGTGTGGTGCACACACCTAGGTGTGTGCAGGTCCATGAGTGGAGGCTTAAGCAGCAGGTTGGGCGTCCTCCTCTTGAGTCAGAGTCTCTCACTAAACCTGGGGCTCCACCGGGAGCCAGCCAGCCCAACTCTCATCTTCACTCCCACCCACACAGCACTGGGGTTAGAGGTGTGTACCTAGTTTTCGGTTTGATACGGGGTCTCACTATGTAGCTCTTGTAGGCCTGAAGTCACCTCAAGGAACCAGCTGGCCTCGAACTCGGAGACCCCACCCTGTTCCCAGAGTACCCACCCACAGGAGCACTCTGGGCTTCTATTTGTTTGGGATTTTTACATGCAAGTGCTAGTATCTGCACTCAGTTCTCATGCTTACACAACAAGCACTCTCTAACCACCATAATCCCTCCTGTAGCCTTGCTGTATTTTTATGGAGCTCTGTATTCCTTTCTCTGGGCTGGACACTTGATTCTAGGTCTAACATCAAAGGCTGGTCAGAATCAGTTTTTTCCAAAGTAACTACAGCACTCTAAATTCCTACCGGAAGTATAGCAGGGTCTCAACCCCTCCATCCTCCCCATCTGCCCTTCTCTCCTTTCTCTTCTGCAAGAAGGATGGAACCCGCAGACTATACTTGTCAGGCAGCCACTGTTGAACGGAGCCACGCTCACAAGTCCCCATCTCTCCCAAACTTCAGTTAGCACTTCCTGGACCACATAACAAAGAGACACAGTGACCTATCAATCACATCCCCACCATGGCAAGAAACCAAGGAGGCTTTGATGGTTTTGCTCTAACATCTGCAAGAACAATGAAAATCACCGAGTGGTACATTTTTAAAGGTACTTTTATGGCACATGACTTGTATCACAATGAAGCTTGTCACATTAAAAGAGTAACAGAAGTTGCCATTTGACCATAACCAAACGGACATATTGAAAATGTAACCATAACACTGGTTTCTTAAATGTGTTCTGTTAGAACTTTAGAATTGCTCCCCCCCCATCCCCAGGTTTTGGACACAAGTTGTATCTGCTACTAATACTTTTTCAGACTGGGTCTCATGGAGCCCAGGATGGCCTCAAATTCACTGTACAGCCAACAGGCTTGCGCCACCACGCCCTGGCTTACGTAGTGCTGGGGATGGAACCTGGGCTTTGTGCCTCAAAACATGCACTCACCAAAAAAAGCCACATCCCAGCTGAGCCTAACTGCATTTTACAACTTAATTGCTGAGATGACTGATTTACCTCCCAAAGGCAGAGAAGCCAGCTTTACTTCCTTACAACTTGATTTGAATGAGAAAGAGAGACGAGCAAGAAGAGACAGCTGCAGAGGCAGACAACCCCAGCTCGCAGGCGAGGACAGTGTTTTAAAGTTCCCTCCCTCCGCTAGCTGCATTCCTCCCCTAAAAATAAATTCCTCCAGCTCCTCCAGAGCTACCCCTGAACTGTCTTGCACCTGGTTGAGAGGGTTTCCACAAGGTAGCCAGCCCTAGGTCCCTTTCGCAGGGAAAGTGTTACTTAACAAGTAACAAAGAAACAAGACGGGCTAGGTTTTAGGCAGGATTTGGGACTTTAAATAATGTAAGGCAGCTGGAGGTGAAAATTGCTGAAAAGTCACAGACGGGGCTGGAAGAATATGGAAACACGACCCAGGTTGGGAGAAATGAAGGAGACCTTGATACGAGATCAAACTATGCTAAACTCGTGGTAGATAACACAGTGGAGGCACAGCTGCTTACCACACACAACCAGGGTGCCTGGGGGTGGGTAAGCGGTGCAAGTGGCCAAATTGCTACTGTTGTGACAAGAATGCAAATTACACCCAGCTATGCAAGGAACAGCCGAGAAAGTTCCGGAGCCGTTCGCCAGTGAACTTAAGAAATCACAGACCCTCTAAATTTCACTAACCTGTGGCACTGAAAATAGAAACAACGTGGGTGCCCAGTACTTGAGAAGATGCGGTTCAAAGCCAGCCTGACATGGGGGGTAAGACTCTATGGTGCAGTTTGATGAAGGTGGAAGGCAGAAGCCACTTCACAAAGCTGTCCTCTGACCTCTGGGAAATAATAATAAATAATAGAAATAAAGGGGCTGGGGAGGTGCTTAGTAGTAGAGCTTTCCTAGTCTGCAAGGCACTGGGTTCAAGTCTCAACACAATAAAAACAAATGATAGAAAACAAAACAAATGTTTACTCTTTACAAGATCAATCCTTTTTTCTTTTTCTTGTCCCTGCCCAGAGAAGGGTTTGGGGACCAACAGGAGCAACAAACAGGGACAAGTCTAAATCCTGATCCATTCTGAACCAACAAAACACCCAATTCCCCTGGCCTCACAACACCTACAATCTAGGCTTGGGGGTGAGAGATGGCGTAATGGACAAAAGTATTTGCAGTACAAGCCTGGTGACCTCAGTTCGAATCCCAGAACTCACATAGAAGTGTTAGGAGAATCTTACTTCAAAACTAACCTCTGACCTCCTGCACCCAGGCTCACACATCACACATAATCTTCCGGGTCTGGAAGCAGGTTCCATATGCACAGGTTATGTAACACTGAACACCGACCATATGCCAGACATTCCGCTACCATCCCTTTGACATGTCACCTCCCTGAACCCACGGACTAGTCCTTATTCTCATTTTATTGAGAAGACTGGGACTTGATGATGTTACATGACACATAGATGACAGAACGGACCAGACCACTAGGTCTGATGAGACGCGGGAGACGTCTCTCCTTACAGTAAAAGGTTAACTCATTCATTCAGACACCTGCAAAAACCAAACAAAACAAACTCTTTCATTCCAAATCGCCCTTGCTCGGCAAGCTGTGTGTGCACGCTCCCAGCAAGAAATGGAAAGGCCCTTGACGCCACAGCCCGGATCCCACGCCCCCAGAACTGAGCAAAAAAACGGAGGGAGCCGTGCTGCTTCTGTGATAAACTTGGAGGAACTTTCCCCCCTCCTGGCCAAGTTTCTTCCACCAAGCTACAGGTAATAAAAAAAGAAGATAAGGAGAGGACAGCAACAACAAACGCTCAATTTGGCTGCGAGCAATCAAAGTTGCAGCGCACCTGCTGAGTTCTCAGCCCGGAAGGAATGAGAAAGCAAGAAGCGAAACAGGCCCGGTTTGCACCAAACGCTCGCAGGCAAGGGTTGTCAAGATTTCCGGAGGGGCTAAAGTGGTGCAAGGAATTGCTGTGGGGAACACTCCACCCTTGAACCTGGCCCCTGGTGTCCCCAAGACGGGGAAGCAAAGAGCTTGCATTTAGGTTCAGTGGCTTTTCTCTCTCCTTCCAGGAAAGGTGGCTTGCCAGCGTCCATGGCGCTGGGACAGGGCGGCTGGGTACAGTCTGCACCACTGAACCCCACATTCTCCACTGGAAACCCCTTGTATGAAGAGGTCACTTGATTGGAGGCGGTGAACGTCCCAGAAGCACCTTTGGGAGTACGTTGTTTAGCAAGTAGTTTACAAAGGGGTCCCCGTCCCCGGCGCCTGCGAAAATCGCCCCGGCCCCACTCACTTCAGCAGGGTCCCTCACAGGCCGCTCTGTGCTCCGCTGGCTACTGGGTCGCTCCGGCAGCCTCCGCCCGGCCTCCAGGAGCCGGAAAGCGGTGTGCACTGCGAGATCAAGCTGCGCGTGCGTCGGCCGGCCCCAAGGGGGCGGGGCCCGGAAGGGGGCAAGGACTCGTCCAGAGGTTTCTCCTCCAGGTACCTGGGACTTTGGGGACTTTGCCCCCTTAGCTGGGTTTATCCTTTCATCAACCTCAGCATGCATGTTACAGGTACACCACACTTGTTATATGCAGGCACATATACAACACCACACGCACTAACAACAACATTAAAAAAATGAAAAAAATAAAAGAGAACAGAAGAAAGCAAAAAACAGTCTACAACAAAATCCCCCAGCTAGTAAGACGGGGTGTGTGCAAAGCAGAGTAGTCTCACCTACTGTTAGCTTTTGAGCCTCAGTCTTGTCCCCTTGCTTAGGAGTTAGATCCTTTCTTCTTTTAATTAAACTCTCTCTCTCTCTCTCTCTCTCTCTCTCTCTCTCTCTCTCTCTCTCTCTCTCTCTCTCTCACACACACACACACACACACACTCCAGACACTCCCAGGAAGCCTAAGATGCCTGAGAACAACAACAACTTTGATGGTTAAAGGTTGCTACCAGCTGCCTAGATGACCTGAGTGGACACTCGGGACCCACATCTTGGAAGGAGAGAACGGTCACCACAGAGTGGTTCTTTGCCCTCTGTACACACATATGCCCATTATATACAAGTGCCTTCCTGCCCCCACATAGGAGAGGGTGTCAAGGCTGGAGTTAGAAGGGATACTCTGGCCATAAGTACCCTTGGCTAGGCTGAGGATGGAGTTCAGTCAGTAGAGTACTTTGCCTAGCGTATAGGAAGCCATCTGCTGCACTGCACACATGGAGCATAGTGACATATATTTGTCATCCTAGCACGCAGGAGGTGGGGCCGGAAGATCAGGAAGATAGAGAATTCCAGGAGAGACTTGGCTACAGGATATCCTGTCTCAAATACACAAGTTAAAAATAATAATAAATGTAAGTTAAAAGTAAAGTAGAAAAATTAAAAATGGGTGTGAAACAATGGCATTAGTTCTGAGTTAGTCAAGAAACTTTTCTTTTTAGTATGTATTTTTTATTTCTTGGGTGTGGTCTCCTCAATGTATGCACCCTGCACCATGTGTATCCCTGATGCCTGAGGAGGACAGAAGAAGGTGTATGATCCCTTGGAACTGGAGTTATGAGTGGTTATGAACCACTACGCGGGTGCTGGAATCAAACATGGGTGCCCACCCCCCAACCAGCCAAACAAATGTGGGATTTCTTTCAACCTCAGTTTCCTCATCTATGAAAGAGATGTAGAGGTAGATGAGGATGCTCTTCAAATAGCTAGGTGTTTGGGACATGGGAAGTGCTCGCACAGCAAGGCTGTCCCTAAATTTGGGCCATCTTTACCTACACGGCAAGTTTGAAACCTGAGGGTAGCCAGACCCTTTCTGAAAGAAAGAAAGAAAGAAAGAAAGAAAGAAAGAAAGAAAGAAAGAGGGAGGGAAAGAGAAAGGGAGATGGGGAGGCCATGGATGGGAGAGAAGAGGAAGAGAGGAGAGGAAAAGAAAGAAAAAGAAACCACAGCATCACACCTACTCAAAAATAGGAAAACAGCCAAGTTCAAGGTCTTCTTGGGCTACTGAGTGAGTTCAAGGGCAGCCTGGATAACTGAATGAGATTCTGTTTTAAAAAGCAGGCTGGAGGTGTGTCTCAGTGGTAGGGTACCTGCCTAGAATCCCCCAGTGAGGAGCTGGGAGCGTAGTTCAGTGGTAGAATACTGGCTAATGTGTCCTGGGTTCAGTCATCATTACAGTAGATAGTAGTAGCCACAGGTAGAACATCCACAGTCTTTTAACTAGCAAAACGACACTTTGAAAGCTGAGGGAGGGCAGGATGATGAATAAAAGCCTACCACTCAGGTGCCTGGGAGGCACCAGGCCTGTTCTTACTTCCAAGTCTATGCACGCACTAGGGATTCCTAGTAGTCTCAAATAACTCGTTCTCACCTGGGGCTACTCTGCCCAACACCAACTCGAGACATTTGACAATGTTTGGAGACATTTTGTCAGAACATTAGGCTAGGCAGGTGCTATTAGTGCCTAGTGGGTCAGGAATCATTGTTCGAAGAAATTACTTGGTCCCAAAGGTCCATAGTGCTGATTGTCCTGCACTTGAACCTTGGACTTGCCTGAGTCTTGATTGTAAATACTCTGTAGTTTGAATTCTTGCTACAAACTGCATACACACATGCATGAGTACACACACACACACACATACACACACACACACACACACACACACACACACGATAGATTCTTATGTGTTCAGGTTGGCCTTGAATTCACTATCTAGCATACATCAGTGTTGAGCTTCTGATCCTCCTGCCTTCACCTCCTGAGTTTAGGGATCACAGGCCTGCACCTCTCATGCTGAAAATGGAGTCCAGGGCTTTGTACATGTACAGCCAGCCCAGCCCAGTAGTATTTTTGGGCAGGCCCCCCAGGAGGGAGGAAACTCCATGCTATGGGTTGAATTATCTCCTTTCAATTCGTATTTTATAGCCCATCCCTCCCTTTATTGCAGAATAAGACCATGCTCAGTATAGAGGCTTGACACCAAGCCTGATGACCTGCATTCTAAACCCAAAACCCAATGGCGAGAGAAGAGAGCTGACCTCTGTACCTACACACATATTCACACAGAAAATAAAAAAATAAATAAAGTGCAACTAACCTAAAGATCAAACCCTTGCACATGTAGTCGTTACTCACAAGGAGCTTCATATGGACTAGGCTGAGTTTCTACTCCAGTATGATGATGGGTCTTTAAAGGAAGGGAGGTTGGAGGCTGCCGTGATGATACAAACAGTAAAAGTACTTTTCTTGCAAGCACAAGGATCTAAGTTCAATCCTCCATAACCCATGTAAAAATAACAAATAAATAAATGAATAAAAATAAGCAAGCCAAGCACAAAGGGCACAATGCTTATAATTCTAGTAGGCAGAGATAGGAAGATCCCTGGGACTTGTGGACAGCAGCTGAATCTGCAAGCTCCAGGTTCTACGAAGACCTTTTCTCAAAAAAGACAGTGGAGAGTAATAGGGGGAAATACCTATTCTAGTCTCTGCACGCACGTGCACCATGTGCATATATGTCCATGAATGTACCTGTACACACATCCCACACAAAACAAGATGGGATGGCACACGAGGAAGGACTGCCAAGGTTGTCCTTTGGTGTACATACATGAACAGACACACATACAACAGAAAAAGAGAGTTTGGAAACCCAAAGTCCACACAAGAAGAACCTTGCAGGACAATGCTGTTACAGGCTGTAGAGCTGCCAAAAGCTGGGAGAGACCTGACACTCTCCAGATACCTTGACCTTGGCCATCCAGGTCCCAGAACTATGCCAAAATACATCTCTGAGATTTCAGCCAGTAAGCACCAGACATTTGGTCACCACATCAGATAAATACGCCGCCTGAGTCTAGGCCCTGCTGGATTTTCCCAAGGCTAAAGCTGAATCAGGGAACTTAGTCACCATCCACAGTGACTGACTGGTCCTCTGCTTGTCTCCAGGTTGCTGCTGATACTTGCTCACACAGGTGAGAATGAAATATAGCCAGAAATGTACCAAAGAACGGAGGGACAAAAGGAAGGAAGAAGACAGACACCCCCATTGGGTGGATGGATGGGCCTGGACTCACCTGAGCTCAGCAAAGGTTTGCCACACAGAGGACAGTTAGAGTGGCCCATGAAGGTTCCTCGTACCAGCTGGTGCCCATTGACACACTCCCGCCTCCCTGGAGCATCCTGAATTTTATCCTTTAGGTGTGCAGGGGCTCTTCCCCTGCATGAGACAATGATGGGTCTCAGTATGTCTTCTTGCATGGCCTGATATAAGCCCCTCGAAGCACCCCTCTCCTGAGGACCTCCAGCCACCAGCTTCCACCCACAGAACACTCCAACTGCTCTAATGGCTGGACCCAGCCCCTTCCCTACAGAGCGAAAAGCCCAAGCTCTGGACTTGAACTCCCACCAAACTGCACCCTGAAAATCTTCCCCCTCCCTCAAGAAATCCTATATGAGCCTTGTCTTCCACTCAGTTTTCTGCTGCTTCTCACCTGAGCAGAGGAGCCACCCTCCTGGGTTTTCCCCTCCCAAAACATCTTGTGTGGGGTTTGTTGTGGGGGTGTGATATTGTGGTATTCCTTGGCTCCTTTCCCCTCAGAGCTGTAAACACTTAACATCTGGCCATTTTATGCCCTCCACTTCCCTTCATCCAGCCCTGGCTTTCATCCCAGGGTTCCTGAGTCAAGGGTACTTTTTGGCGCTGGGGAGGGGTGAGTGAGTCCCCGTAGCTCCAGCTCAGCCCCCTCACCTTCTCCTTCTGCCTGGTGACCCTGCTTCGGAGGGAGCTCAGCTGCGCTTCACTCTGGTGCTCTTGTCTGTCTTCTCATTCTTGCCTGCACCCATCCTCACTCCTAGAGGGTGGGAAGAAGGTGAGGAGGGGCTCCAGGGCTTTCTGAGGCAACTCTGGGAGGTGCTCCTGGAATCTGTCTCCCCCTGATGTGACCTGTCTGTGGTTCCCAATTCCCCACTGTCCCTTTCATTTTTTTCTTTTCTCTCCCCACTCCCTACTCCTCCCCTCACTCTGCAGCCCAAGCAATCTTTGAACCTGTGATTATCCTATCTCAACCTTTGCTCTCTAGGTGAAGTCTGCTCTTAGGGAAGTTGGCGTAAAGACCCCACTATAGTCACTGATGGAAGCTTGTGCTTACTCAGACAAGAACTCAAACCAGGTGAGGTTGGAGTGGGTTCCCCCAGGGCTGGTAGACATGTGAGCTCGCTGACGGGCCCTGTAGGAGCAGAGTGGGACAGTCATTTAGTCCCCAGGCAACTTAATCCTTATCCTTCATTTCTGCATCCCCCTCCCCCCAGGCGCATCTCAGGGGCCCTGCCGGGGGCTGGCAAGTAGGGACATGACAGCCGGCTGTCCAGTAGAGGGCAGTGGTATTGTGTCTTGGAACGTTTTCCAACATACCATAGGGAACCTTTCCTCATTTGTTTCCGTTCTCTATTACGTTTCCTTCCTTCATCCCTCCATTCTCCTCTTCAGCATCCTCCCTTTCCTCCTCTTTTTCTTTTTTCTTTCTTCTCCCCTTGCCCCTTCCCCCCTCATTCTTAACCTCCATCCTCCTTCCCTCCTTCCTTCCCCCTCTTCTTTGGCGGAGTCTCACTACATAGCCCAAGTTAACCTTAACTCAAGTCTTTCAGCTTCGTCTGCTTCCCAAGTGCTGGGATGAGAGGCCTGGATCATCACACCCACCAGCTCCTTTCTTCTTTCTACCTGATCCCTGTAACTCCCTACTCTTACCTATGGCCCCGCTTGTCTCCCCACATCTGTCTCCCCCATGTATACACCCCCCCCCGTGTCTCCCTAACTGTCTCATGTTTGTCTTCTCCCGCACCCAGCCGTCACGTCTGCTCCACTTACCCATGGTAGTGTCGCAGTTCCTGAAGCACTTGTTGCACTATCAGCCTAGGGAAGGGGTGGGTTAAAAACATAGGCACTCTGACCAGACCCTGGGCCCCCCGTGCACACTCTAACTGGGCACCCTGAAGACCCCATGGTGTCTTCCTCCCAGGCAAAGGTTGTTTGAGAGAGAAGTCCCACTACGTGAGACTAAGCCAGATTAGGTCACTTATGAAAAAAAAAATTTTTTTTTTTTTTGAAACAGGGTCTCATGTACATCAGGCTGACCTCCAGCTTACAATTAGTGGAGGCTAGCCTTGAACTCTTTCAGTTCTCCTGCCTCCACCCACTGAGAGCTGGAATGACAGGTAGACACTACCACATGCCTGGTTTGGGTAGTACTAGGGATAGAATCCAGTACATGCTAGGTGAGCACTCTATCAAATGAGCCGCAGTTACATCCTCTACCCGCCTCCCCCCAGCCAGTCCACTGGGGTACTCCTGTCTGTCGCAGGACAGACACTCACACGTGGTCTGGCTCCACATGGTCCTTTTCCAGGCACTCCAGCACCGGTGGTTCAAGGCCTAGAATCAGTCCCCAGTACAGGGGTCGTAGGAATGAGCAAGGGTCCTGCTCTACACCCACCCACCTCCAGGCCCGGAAGCATATGAGGCTGTACATATAACACTAGCAATGTCTCAGGGAGGAGAGGCAGAAAGAAGCCATGGACCAGGGACTGCACCATCATCTTAATGTGTCTATGCAAAGTTAACAGACTCTCCCAGGCAAGCTCAGGAGCTACACTCCCTGTTCCTTCTTTCAGAGGAAAGCCAGGGAGGCTCAGAGCCACCCAGAAGAGCAGGTTGGATTTGTATGGCAGTTTAAGTGACAACAGAGAGGTGTAGTTTTTGGTTAGAGATTCAGAGACCAAGAGGGAAATAAGAGAGAGCCGAGCAGAGTGGGAGAGAGAGGTAAAGAGTGCATGGAGAGAGAGAGAGAGAGAGAGAGAGAGAGAGAGAGAGAGAGAGAGAGAGAGAGACACAGAGAGACACACAGAGAGAGAGGCAGTGAGGAACAGCAGCACAAGAGGAGAGATGAAAAAAGAGAGTGGGTGAGGGAGGGACGGAGGGAGGGACGGGATGGGATAAAAGATGGCTCAGTAGGCAGAGGTGCTGGTTCCCCTGGACCCACACAGTGGGAGGAAATAACCAACTTCTGTCCTCTGACCTCCACAAGTGTGCTATGGCATGTGCACATCCTTCTCAACACATCACCCACACATTATTAATACTCACAAAAATCAAACAGGAGTAAAGGAGAGGGAGGAGGGAGGGAGAGAGAGAGAAAGAGAGAGAGAGAGAGAGAGAGAGAGAGAGAGAGAGAGAGAGAGAGAGAGAGAGAGAGAGAGAGGGAGACACAGAGAAGAGAGGAGGAAGGAGAAAAAGCTGGAGGTACCCCAGAGAAAGGTAGATGACAGACATTGGAGGCGATACGCTCTCTCTGGACCCATGGGACTGCCAAGTTCCTACCCTAGTAACCCCGTGCTCCCTCTATCCTCCTGCCCTCCCTGAGGCCCGCCTGGGGCTCCACCCATGGAGCACTTTCCTGCCTCAGCCACTTGATGTGCCTGAAAGACATTCCCAGGGCCTGGCTACCTGCACAGGTGCAGTGGATGCGTCTGAGCCAGAAGTCAGTTCCAGACAGCTGATCTCCTCACGGGACACAGGCACTGACTTGGATCTTAGCCTTTTCTCAGGGCTGATACATTCCTAGAAGAGGAACAGGATTAATTGCCCTGTCCCAGGGCAAGGGCACCCCAAGTACCACACCTCCTCCCCCAACTCTAATTTCCAGTCACACCAAGGCCTCCCTCTACTCAATCAGGCAGTAAGCCTTTTCCAGAACCCCTAGTTATATTTGAGTTATATATGATTCATATTCAAATCCATATGAATGGGAAATACCCTCAACCATGGGTCATGTTTAGGTAGGTGATGCATTCCCTAGGTGTCAGCTGCCATCTCAGTTCTGAGACCCATTCTCCCTGGGTACAGACCCCAATCATGGTTTCCTCTCATTGCAGGCTGCACCCTCCATATGAATTCTTTATGCCTGGCTGAGGCTTCAGGATAAGAGGACAGACTCTCTTTCCCTTAGCCCGCTGCTAACATGTATGGCTAAGATCCTTCCCTCTGTCTCTGTCTCTCTGTCTCTGTCTCTCTGTCTCTCTGTCTCTCTGTCTCTGTCTCTGTCTCTGTCTCTCTCTCTCTCTCTCTCTCTCTCTCTCTCTGTGTGTGTGTGTGTGTGCTTGCATGTAGAAGCCAGAGGACAACTGTGGGAATCATTCCTCAAAGCTCAATCTACCAGTTTTGTTTTAGAGCAATATTCCTCACTGATCTGGTAAAATAGGATACGCTGGTCAGCTGGTGAGTCCCAGGGATCTATGTATTTCTGCCTCCATGGGGCTGGGATTACAAGCATGCCCCCGCCACACCTGGATTTTTATACTGGGGCTCTGGGGATCCAACTCAGAGCCTTGTGCACTTCTCTGATTGTGCTATCTTTCCAGTCCCATGATTCTCCTTCGAAGGGAACATGTCCATCTTATAGAAGATTCTTTGACCCGAGGGTAGTGCCAGATGTGACTATGGTTTGTCCAATCTGAAACTCAGGTTGGAGTTGAATCTCCATTGTGGGGTATTAAAAGGGTGGGAATTTGACCTTCCAAATCTAGATATGGGCCCTTGGTGTGGCACGGGGAGACTAGGGTTGCATTAATGTTGTTCAGGCTGGAGCAACCCTGAGTGCCATCTTCTTTTGGTGACAGGATCTCACTGTGTAGCATTGGCTACCTGTATAGACCAGGCTGGTCTCAAATTCAGAGATCTGCCTACCTCTGATTCCCAAGTGCTGGGATTAGAGATGTATGCTACCATGCCCACACCACCTTTAAAAATTGTGTGTGTAAACTGGGCAGTGGTGGTACAGGTCTTTGATCCCAGCACTCGGGAGGCAGATGCAGGTGGATCTCTGAGTCCGAGGCCAGTATGGTCTACAAAGTTCCAGGATGGCTAGGGCCACACAGAAAAACCACGATTGAAAAACAAAAAAAAAGTGTACATGTGTGTAGAGTGCATGTATGTGTTTGTGTGTCTATATGCACATGTGCATGGAGGTCAGAGGTCAACACTGAGTGCTTTCCTTACTCTCCACCTTATATTTGAATTTTTAATTGATCAATTTGTGTTTTTGTGTCTGTAGAGGTGTGTATTTATAGTCACACGTGTGTAGAGGTGTGTATTTATATTCACATGTGTGTAGAGGTGTGTATTTATATTTGCAGGGTGCGTAGAGGTGTGTAGAGGTGGAAGTTAGAGGACACCTGGGGACTGAGTTTAAGTCATCAGGTTTGGTGGCAAGTGCCTTTACTCCTTGAGCCTTCTCACTAATCCTCCACTCTGTCTGTCTGTCTGTCTATTTTGAGGCAGCATCTCTCATTGCATGTCACTGAGCCTGGAGCTCATCTGCTGAGTTAGGCCAGCTGGCTGGTGAGCTTCAGGGATCACTCGTCACCCCCGCCTTGTTAGAATTACAAGCTTGCACCACCATGCCCCAAGCCTTTACACGGGAGCCAGGGATCCAAACTCAAGTCTTTGTGTTTAAGCAGCAGGGTCTCTACTGACTGAGTCATCTCTCCAGCCCCAGGGAGATTTATCAGAAGGGACAGAGGGCTGTGAAGATAGCTCAGTCCCTAAAGTGCCATGAGGATACAAGTGGGAACTCCGGGAATGTGGCTCATGTTTATAATCTCAGTGCTAGCGAGGTAGAGACAGGTAGACTCATGGGGCTTGTTGGCCAGTCAGCCTAGCCTACATAGCAAGGTCCTTCCTTCCCTTCCTTCCTTCCTTCCTTCCTTCCTTCCTTCCTTCCTTCCTTCCTTCCTTCCTTTCTTCCTTCCTCCCTTCCTTCCTTTCTCCCTCCTTTCCTCTCTCCCTCTCTCCCTCACAGAGATCTGTCTACCTCTGCCCCAAGTGCTGGGATTAAAGGCACACTCCTTCATGCCCATGTCCAGCTTTCTTAGCAGAAGCCCATGAGAAAGCCTGTCTTAGAAGAAGATGGGCAGCACTGAGGAATGATATCTAAGGTTATCCTCTGGTTTCCACACCCTCTCCCCATCCTACATTCTCGAACACGAACATGTGTGTGTGCTCGTGTACTCTCATGCACACACACAGGCAGGCACACATCTATGCACACACAAGATGATAGACCCTGAAAGAATATACATAGACACTTCCTATCCATTGCCTTGTGATGTACTGAATCTCTGAGGACCACTGGATGAGAGAGTCATTACCAAACACAACCCTTGACCTTAAACTTCTAGACTCACAAACTAAAACAAACCTCTTTTTTTTCTATAATACTCCTAGCCTGTGGTATTGTGTTTTACACACACACACACACACACACACACACACACACACTATTGCAAATAATATCTCAGGGCCAAGAAATGTCTTAGCCATGGGCTAAATTAGGGATCTCCCTCTTTCCTTAAGAGAGACTCCTGATAGCTATGTGGAAGATGCTCCCTCCCACCCACGGCACTGGCATCACAGCCCAGAGGGGTGCCTACTTTTGGGCTCGGTGTAGGTTCTGCCTACCTTGCTTGGGGGTTCGGCTGGAGTCCTCACTGTCAGATAAGCATACTTGGGTCCAAGTATTCTGCCCTCTCCAGACAGATTCAGAGTAAGGCTAGCCAGAGTCCGGGGAGACAGGCTCCTTCGTCCACCATGGAGGCATCAAGGCTGAGCCTGAGGAAAGATCAGACATTGAAGTTTTAGTGGGTGGTATCCATCTGGCCATGGCCTTAGACATGCAGAGGCAGGAGGGAACTCAGAGATGTTTCCCTATCAGGTAGAGAGGTGGGGCACACAGCAAGCTCCAAACCTTCCAATACCAGAGGAGTCTGCCTCTTCAGGGAGATTTCCCCGCCCCTTTCTCTTTTTCTATGGTAGTTTCTTTTCTTTCTCCCCTCTCTCACTTCTTCCCTCTCCCCAGTTTCCTTCCTTTCACCCCTCCCCCTTTCAATATTGAGGGTGGAGCCCAGGGCCCTCCTGCTCCTGTGTGCCAGGCTGAGCTCCAGCTGAGCCCCCTTGGGAAAAGTTGAGGCACACCAGTGTGGGGCGGTGGTGACCACAGCCCCTCTACTTTGGATGCAGCTACTGTGATGGAGGGAGTCCTCATCTGTGTTTAGATCACGTGTGAGTCTGTAGCATGCAGGTGGGGGACAAATTTTGTGTAGACATTCCACCACTTACAGGATGGCAGGCCTGGGTTTAACATGGTGAGTGTGAGGCAAGTGGGGTCTACGTGTCTGCACATGTGTGTTTGTATGTGCAGGGATCCCCACATGCACGCTCACATGTGTTTGTGAGTGCAGGGATCCACACACGCATGCTCACATGTGTTTGTGAGTGCAGGAACCTGTACATACAGGGTCACACGTGCTTCTTCCCAATTGCAACTTCCCCCTTTGGAGGGAAGAGGGACCCTCAGAAGCTCACAAGAAAGCTCACCAATCTGATGTGTGAGAAGTTCATACACAGTTGCTGGAGGAGAAGAGGACTCTTTGGTGGAGCCTCTCCTGGAGGCTGTGCAAGGTGTCCCAGCACACTGCCTTTGTGAGTCAGAGTTGGCACCACGTAAGTAGCTATCTACACTCACATAAGTAATCCCTCGCCCAAACTCTTGTAAGCAGCTCCAATGAAGTCAGTTCTCTGACCTGGACTTGGATGGGATCATTTCTTTAGTCTGTCACTGGGTGCCCCTATCTGGGGTGAAGAGATGTTTGGTTTACATCTCCTTAGTAAAAATCATACAACTGGGTAACAGGCAGGACAGCAATATGTCCTGAGAACTGGCTGTGGCCTCCCAGACGGTAGACAGTGGGGGGGGGGGGGGCTGACCTCGACAGCTCTCTGAGCAGCTCCGTGGCCTCTCCAGCTGCGTCTCTGAGGCAGTACTGGATCTCCCGCATAGCTTGAGCAGAGGGATTCCCTTCTGGCTTCTTTTCTGGAGCTCTCAGGCTCTATAGCCGTTTCTGACTGATGGTGGTCGGAAGGAGCCGCTAAACCTAGATCCCGGAGGTACTCGCTGCCCTGAAGGGCACCCATATCCAGGCTGAGGTCTTCTGCGCTCTCGCTGAGGCTTCTTGAAAAGTCATTTTCCTACAGGTTGGGAAAAGAGGCTGTTGGTCAAGGGGTAACAGAGGTGAGGTCTCCTGGACTGAAGACCCTACTCCTCAGCACAAAGATGGGCTTATCTTCCTCTTGTCCAATGGGAACTCATTCCTCCAGTGGTATGCTGTGGCGGTTTGAATAAGAATGGTTTCCAACCTTGCTTTGGCACACTATTTTCTCCCTATGCCCCCTTTCCTCCTTGTGGAATGGTAATGTATATTCTGTGTCACTGCATGTTGGAAGCATGTGAGCTGCTTTTTGGTTTTGATTTTACAGTAGAATACATGTAAGAGATTGCCCTGAGTCTCAGAAGAGATTAGATTTTTAAACAGTGTTGAGACTGTGATAGACTATGAGGACTTTTGAAGTTGGACTATACATTTTGAATTATGACTATCAGCCTATGAGGAGTGGCTTATGGTGGTTTGATAAGAATGGCCCCCATAGGCTCATATGTTTGAATGCTTAGTCACTGGTGAGTGGCCCTAGTTGAAAGGATTAAAAGGACTAGGAGGTGTGGCCTTGTAGTAAGCACGTCACTGGGAAGAGTTTTGAAGGTTGCAAATAAGCTCAGAGTCTCTCTCTGCCTATAGTGTGCTTGCCACATGATGATAACGGACTACTAAACCTATGAAACTGTCAACCAGCCCCCAATTAGATGTTTCTTTTATGAGTTGCCCGTGGTCATGGTGTCTCTTCACAGCAATAGCATGGTGGCTAAGACATATGCCTAGCCTGGGCTTGCAAGGCTTTTGCAATCATTTCTCCGAAAGACTTCCATGCTGGATCCACACTTCTTAGCCAGAACCATACACCACTTCACTGTATGCACCGGCCACGTTTCACTTGTGCGCATGTCTCTGTGTGTCCCTGTATGTGGAGGTAGAGTGCACATGTGTATATGTATGTAAAGGACAGAGGGTCAACCCTGGGCGGCCTTCCTCGGGGCCTTAGTTTCATTTCCTCTGCTGCGTAATACAATTCCCTGTCTAAGTCAACTTCAGGGAGAAAGGATATTTTTGGCTCATAGTTCTGGATTACAGGGAAAGGTGCCACCCACAGTCAGTTGAGTCCTCCCTTTTCAGGAAATACAAACACTATAAGCCCCTCAGACATGCCCACAGGCTAACCCGGTATAGACCACCCTTTATGAAGACTGCTTCCCACATGCTCTACCCCTGTGGCAATTAGACAATCAAAAATAATCATCCCCTTGGTTTTTGAGACAAGGTCTGTCTCAAAATATACCCAGTTGCCCATACTGGTTAGTCTGTGAGACTTGCCTGTCTTCCCTCAGCAGTGGGATCACACCTGCGCTACTCCTCCAGGCTGATCCCAGTTTTGTTTGTTTGTTTGTTTATTGGTTTTGTTTTTTTGAGATAGGGTTTCTCTGTGTAACAGAGCCCTGGCTGTCCTCAAACTCACTCTGTAGACCAGGCTGTCCTGGAACTTGCTTTGTAGACCAGGCTGGCCTTGAGCTCACAGAGATCCATCTGCCTCTACCTCGCAAGTGTTGGGGCTAAAAGGCATGTGCACCGTCGCCACCCAACCAGGCTGTACTGTTTTACGCAGGGCCCTGGTATTGAACTCAGGTCCTCATCTTGCATAGCAAGCGCTTTACGAAGTGAGCCATCTCCCCAGCCCAGACTACATTTTGTTTATTTGTCTTTTGGCTCTTGTGGGTGGTTGCCAAGAACAGGCTCCTACAGATATCTGCTTACAATCTGCTTTCCATGTTTTTAGACAGGGCTTTGCTGGATTCCTCTGGTTAATGAGAAACTCACGAGCCTCAGACTGTGAACCTCCTGCCTCGGTGACACCTGCCCTGGGACGACAAGCCATGCAGTACCCCAGCTGGCTCTACTTTCAATTATTTCCTCATTATTTTTTACTTTTTTTTTTTTTGAGACAGGGTTTCTCAGTGTAGCTTTGGCTCTCCTGGAACCTCACTCTGTAGACCAGGCTGGCCTCAAACCACTCACGAGATCCGCCTACCTCTTGACTCCTGAGTGCTGGGATTAAAGGTGTGAGCCACCACCGACCGCCCGCCTATTTTTATTTTTTTACGTTTATTTATTTGTTATTGTGTGTGGCTTCTACATCAGAGGGCAGCTCTGTAGGAGTCTGCTTTCTCCTTCTGCCTGTGAGTCCTGGACTGGAACTCAGGTCATCAGGGGGAGAAGCAAGCTTCCCTACCTATTTGAGCCATCTTTGCTGGCCTCCTTTTGGTTCTTTTTATACATATACCCAGAAGCAATATCGCTACCTCTTAAAGTAGCTTCTCTGTTTAAGTTTTATGAAGGTGAGGGACTGGGAATGAATCCAGGGACTAGGCAAAGCACTCTGTCACTGAGTTATATATCTACATGCCTAGCCGTGTGCGTGTGTGTGTGTGTGGTGTGTGTGCATGCTCACCTGTACATGTGTACATGCACATGTTTGGGTGTCTTGTCTATCACTCTCTCTACCTTATTTTTGGTGACACAGTGTCTGTCACTGAACTAGAGCTCCCGGTTTGGGCTAGGCTGGTTGGTCACTGCGCCCTGTGATCGCCCTGTTTTCACCCCCACCCCAAGTGCTGGAGTTTCAGACATACGTCATCGTGCTTGGCTTTTATGTAGATGCTGTGGATCTGAACTCAGGCCCTCACGTTTGTATAGCAAGTACTTAAAAACCGAGCCATCTCCCAGGCCGACCCCTCCCCCCTGTCCTTAAATACCCCCTCCAATTTTCAGTCAGTCTCTTTCTAAATGACCACAGTATAGTTGTGGCTGGACCAGAGCGACCTTGCCCCTTGGCTGCAGTCTCCTTTCGGATCTCGCCCGTCCCCTAGGTTGCTCTATGGCTGTTCCTGAAGCCTGGACAGCCTCGTGTGGACTCCTGTCTCTTTCACCATTGCTTCCCCACAAGGTTTCCTTGTATCTCTGCTTTTCATCTTCCCATAAATATAAACACGTCAGGGTGGACTCTGGGGTGGTGCTGGGCTCCCTCCTTTTCCAGTGTCTGGCCTCTCTCATCCCAGGCAGCGGTGGGAGACAGGCCAGAGCTTGGGAGGAGGGTTCTGGGAATCTAAAGCACAGTCTGTCCCAGCTTTGAGCCAGCAGGCTCACTGGAAGAAGGGAAAGCCTACCCCTCCTTTGCCTGGAAGCTGGAACACTTTTTCAGGCTCGTTTCCCTGGGTGAGAAAAGATGGGAGCCTGTCCACTGGGGGCCTTCCCAGAGACCTAATTAAACACTGTGTTCCAGGCCTGACACCCTGCAGGAGGATCTAGGAAATCTCTGCTCCTGCTCCCCAGACCCAGGGAGCCTTGGGTTGTGTCCCCTCACTCCCCCACCCCCGCCCCAACACACTCAATTTCTGCTCAGTCTGAAGTAGAGGCCAAAAGCAACCCAAACTTCCCTTGGGCTACCACGTGCAGACCCATTGTACAAAGAAACACTTTATTTTTGCACTGTTGTGGGTGGGACCCAAGACCCTTGAGCAGGCTAGGCAAGTCCACTGACTGAGCCACACCTTCAGTCCCTCATAGGGAACAGGCCAGCACTGAACTACTCAAACAATATAGTCTACTCTTCACTGGGTAAATGGTACCTCTGAGCCACACCTCCAATTCTTGGGTGTTTTTTGAAGCACAGACTAGCTTGAAACTTGAGATTCTCCTGTCTGTGTTTCCCAAACCATAGATCGGTTTTTATTTTTAAAAGGTAACTAGTTACTTGTTTCTTTAGCTTTTAGAAAGAGATGGCTCACCCAAACAACTTCAACTATACACTGTCTCTGTTCCTGTTTTGCCACGCAACAAGTGTCTGAATTTCAACAAACAGCAAATAATACTGAAGATTCTTAATCTGCAAACCCAAAGTCGGAAGCCTCCAAAAAAAAGTTGAGCTCTGACATGCTAAAGCAAGTGGGAAACCCCACATGTGACAGATCACAACCAAAATGCAGTGATGGGAACCAGAAATATGGTTCCACAGGTTTAAAAGCGTTGCTGGCATAGCCAAACAACCTGAGTTCGGTCCCAGAGAACCATAATGCTGAGACATTGGAACAAAATAAAGAAAAAAATACCATTAAAAATGAAAACCAAAATAAACATAGGCTGGAGAAGGTGCACTTAAAAGCAAGCATTCTGTTGCAGAGGTCCTGAGTTCTCTGCTGCACCCAATGCACAACAGCCTGGGACGCCAACTCCAGGTGATCTGCTGTCCTCTGTTGGCCTCTATAGTTACTGCACTCATGTGCACAAACCTCCACACATACAGGCTTAATTTAAAAGTACTCCCCCCCCACACACAATGCAGAGGACACAAAGTAGCACAATGAAATACATTCAGGCCATGTATATTAACTATACACGAGATATCAGTAAAATCCAAGGTTTAGATGGGCTTCCATCTCTAAATTATTTTTATTAGGTATACACAAATATTCCCAACCTGGAAAAGTCCATAATCAGGGCTGGAGAGTCAGCCCCATTGGTAAAATGCTCTCTCAACAAGCATGAGAACCTGAGTTTGGTTCTCAACATCCATATAAAAATAAAAAAAAATTCTGTAGCTTCATCAATGGGGAGCAGACACAAAGTCATCAAGCTCCCAAATCCACAAGCTTCAGGTTCGGGGACAGATTGGGTCTCAAAAAATAAGATGGAGAACAATTGAGGAATATACTCAATGTTGGCCTCTGGTACGGTGGTTTGAATAGGAATGACTCTCCACAGACTCATGTTTTTGAATCCTTGGCCTATAGAGAGTTGCATTATTAGGAGCTGTGGACTTATTGGACTAGGTGTGGCCTTGTTTCAGGAAGTGTGTCACTTGGGGTTGGAGTTGAGGTCTCATTTATGCTTAAGCTATGGCCAGTATGGGACAGTTCACTTCTGCCACCATAAGAATCAAGATGTAGGACACTCAGTTCCTCTCCAGCACCATGTCTGCCTGCAAGCCACCATGATGATAAAGGGCTGAACCTCTGAAACTGTAAGCCACCCCAATTAAATGTTTTCCTTTAAAAGAGGTTGTCATGGTTATGGTGTTTCTTCACAGCAATAGAAATGCTAACTAAGACAGAAGTTAGTACCAGGAATTGTACAGCCTGATTTTGCGTGTCAACTTGACCCAAGCAAGAATCATCAGAGAGAAGGGAGCCCCAGCTGAGGAAATGACCCTCAGTGAGACCAGCTTTAAGGTTATTTTCTCAGTTAGTGACCAATGGGGAAGGGCTCACCCCAATTGTGGGCGGGTGCTATTCCTGGGCTGGTAGACCTGGATTCTATAGGAAAACAGGCTGAGCAAGCCATATGGAGCAAGCCAGCAAGCAGTGCTCCTCCACGGTCTTTGTGTCAGTTCCTTTTCCTCCAGTATCCTGCCCTCTTAGAGCTTCTGTCCTGACCCTCCTTCAGTGATGAACAGCAATGCTGAAGTGTAAGCCAAAATAAACCCTTTCCTTCCCAGTGTGTTTTGGTCATTGCAAGCAATTGAAACCCTAACTAAGACACATTGGTACCAGTGTAATGGGCTTTGCTGTGACAGACCTGACCATGCTTTTGGGAAGACGACTGTGGAAGAACTTTGGAACTCTGGGCTGGAAGAGTTAAGAGCTCTATGAGATGTTCTGCGGGGGACTTAGAAGATAGGAATGCTGAAAAAGCCATGCAGAGGATGAAGGCCTGGCTTGTGAAACTTCAGAGCCATCTGTTATTTTGAGTTAAGATTTTATGGTTCTGGTTAGCAAGGGTGAAGAATAAGCTGTGATTAACAAGATAGCAGAACTAGTAAATAGCAAAACTTTTGTTTTTTGTTTGGGATACTTGCTGCTGATATCGGCTGAGCTAAGGAATTAATAGTGATTAAGAAGAGACCAGCATCACTGAGGTGAGATCTTCTGGAAAGTGTTTCCTGAGAAGCACAGAGAAGCTGTGTTCAAGAGGCAGCCAAGGTTGTACTTTGTGCTGGCAGCCAGATTTGATAATGTGTAAAAGAGTCCACCCAGGTGGTACATGGTTTTGGAAGGCTGAAGGGTTCACGGAGAGCAGCTGAGACACTGTGAGAAGCTAGGTGAGGCCATCGGTGAAGGAGAAAGGCCTCAGTGACAGCGGAAGGCCCAAGACTGAAGGGGTCATATGCAGAGAAGCTGAAGCTTGTGTCACCAAGGGGAGCCTATGAGAGGTTATTGGTGAAAGTGCAGCCCAGTGGCAAGCAAGGGACCCAGGAACTTTGGAGATGCCAGTACCATGCGATGACCACAGAGAACAGCATGCAGCAGCGGAGTGGAGCCAGGCAGAGCCCAGAAGACCAAAAGGGTGTGTGTGCTGCAGAGGGTGGAGCTGGAGCTCCAAACTCTTTGGAGGAGACAAGACTTGTGAATGGATCCCAGAATTGGAGGATGGAATTTGTTTTGCTTTTATTTGATTGTGACTATACCCTGATCTTTCCATCTTGAAGCAAGAAAAATATTTTCCCGAAGCCCACATTGAGAGACTTTGAAAAAAACCTTTGTATTTTAAAAGAGATTGGCTATTTTAAAAGAGACTGAAAATTTAATGTCTGAAATTTTAAAGTCTGTGGGGACTTTTATAAGTTATTTTTATGTTTTTCAATGTGAGATCATGGGGATGAATAAGAAAGGAAGGGCTGTGGCTTAATAGTGATGGGTTTGTGTGTCAAGTTGACAAAGAGTTGTCAACGACACACAAACATCTGGCATCCACATGCACAGACGTGCAGCCACACAGACGCATGCACATATATGCAAGTTTAAAAATCAAGCTAGGTGTTGTGCCTCATGTGAGATACTGTATCAACAAAACCCCACACGTACCCCAAAGCCATGCCTGGTGGTACATGCTTAAAATCTGAGCACCTGGGAGGTGGAAGCAGGAAGATTGGGAGTTCAAGGTCCTCTCTGATTACTTAGTGAGTTTGAGGCCAACCTGGGTTACATGAGACCCTGCCTTAGAGAAATGGGTAAAGAGGGCACCTGGGCAGTAGTTCAGCATGAGGGCCAGAGTTCAGACTCTCAGAACCTACCTAGAAGCGGGGTAGATGGGGCAGCCCCACTATAATCCCAGTGTAGGGGGGACAGAGACAGGAAACTCCCAGAGAAGATGGCTGACCAGACTAGCAGCCCCTGGTTCAGTGAGATATCTTGCCTCAATGGATAAGGTTACTAGAGATTGAAGAAGACTCCCATCATCAAATTTGGGCCTGAAGACACCAACACACACGCACACACCCCAGAACAAATAAAGAAAAATAATCCCAGCCAGTTTTTTTTTTGTTTTGTTTTGTTTTTTTTTTTTTTTTTTTTTTTTTGGTTTTTCGAGACAGGGTTTCTCTGTGGCTTCCCAGCCAGTTTTGATAGGCACACTTGGCTCGTTCTATTTGGGTGCCAGGCTTGGATCTAGAGTGTGGCCTGCTAGTACATGCTCGTCCACTGACCTACATCCCAGCACTCTTTTTAAGACAGGTGTGTGATGGCTAGTTCTAATTGTCACCTTGACAACCGAGAATCACTGGGAAGAGCGGCTCAGTGAGGAACTGGGTTGGCCTGTGGGCGTGACTGTGGGGGATTTTGTCTTAACGTAATTTACTCGATGTGGGAAGACCTGGCTTGCTGTTCTCTAGGCAGAGTGATGAGATTCAAATGGGGACAAACAAGAAAGCAAGTGCCCTGGTTAGCTGTCACCTTGGCACAACCTAGAGTCACCCTGGGAGGCGGAGCTTCGACCGAGAAATTGCACAGAGAAGAGTGGCCTGTGTCAATGCCTGTGAGAGGTTGTTTTGACTGATGGGTATGAGAGGGCCCAGGCTACTGTGGGCAACACCATTCCCAAGCACATGGACCTGTATAAGAAAAGGCAGGCATATGGATCTGTATAAGAAAGCAAGCTGAGTTATGAGCCAGAAAACAAGCCAGTGAGCAGCATTCCTTCACAGTCTCTGCTTCAACTCCTGATAGAGTTCCTGTGATTACTTCCTTCAGGGATGAGAAGTAACCCGGAAGTGGAAGATAAATTAAGCCCTCCCCTCCCCAAGTTGCTTTGGTCATGGTGGTTGCCACAGCAATGGAAACTGGACTGGAACAGCAAATGAGCATGCATGGCTTTCATTCTCTCTGCCCTTGACTGTAGGTATGAGACGGTGAACTGTCTGAAGCTGCTGCTTCAACTTCTCTGCCACGATGGACTATAACCTAGAATTAGAAACTAAAATAATCTTTCTCTAAGTTGCTTTTGATAAGGGTGTTTTTATCAGAGCAACAGAAATGAATCTAGAACAGATTTGTGCAGGTTGGCTTCGAACCTATGACCCTCAGTCAGACACTTGAGTAGCAGAGAGAGAGGACAGGTCTGGGCCACTAGGCCCAGTAAGGGATTATTCAGTTTGTTATACAAACTCGTGGTTCGAGAAGGGTTGACACATCGAAGGGCTACAGCCAGTGTTCACATCAGGGTGCTGGCTCTCTATTGACTGAGTTAAACATTTCTACCAGTGCTCTGTAGAAGCTAGGGTCCTGAGCACCCTAGGAAACTACTCCATCGCTGTGATACACCCCACTTCCTACAATGGCTTTTGTTAGTTTAACCTTGGACGTGGTCTCTGTTTGTTTATTGTTAAATATTTTTATAATTACATTTTGTGTATGTGTGGTGAATTTGTGCGTGAGGCCGGAGGAGGGTGTCCGGTGTCCTAACTCTCTCACTCTCTACCTTACTCCCCCGGAACAGGGTCTCTCACTGACCCCGGAGTTAGGTGGATCCCAGCCAGCTCTAGTGGTCCTCCTGTCTCTACCCTGAATAATGATGGGGTTACAGAGGTGCATATGACTATACCTGGCTTCTTATGTAGGGGATTTGAACTTGGGTCCTCACGGTTGAGCGTCAAAGTGTTCTTGATGTTATCTCTCCAGCCCCAACAATGGAGAAAGTCTTAAGCCTCTCAGACCCTCAGCGCTCCTATCTCTAAAATGATTATACTATGGCCATCTTACATGATTATTATGGTGGTAACAATAGGGGGAGTTTTGGAAATCCGAAGACTAGTACATTGCCAGCCTTCAATGAATGCAAGAATATATGGCTATTTTTATATTTCAGGTTTTAATTTAATTAAATTAATTATATGGTTGTTTTGCCTTGTACAGGTGGAGGCCAGAAAAGGGCATAAAATCCCCTGAAACTGGAGTTGAAGATGGTTGTTAGTCACCCCAGGGATGCTGGGAATTGATTGAACTTGCATATTGGAAGAGCAGCCTTAACCACTGAGCCATCTCTTAGCTCCTGTTTTTTTATTTTTTGAGACAAGATCTCGCTATGTAGCCCATCATGGCCTTGAACCCTCTATCCTCCGACTTCAGCTTTCCAAGTGGGAATTAAGAGGCTTGTGATAGCTGGGGGTGGTGGTGGTGGTGGCTCACTCTAATCCCAGCACTCGGGAGGCAGAGGCAGGCAGATCTCTGTGAGTTCAAGGCTTGTCTACAGAGCAAGTTCCAGGACAGCCAGGGCTACACAGAGAAACCATGACTCAAAGAAAAATAAATAAATAAAAGAAAAGAGGCTTCAGTGATATCATACTCAGTTCTACTCCAGGTTTTAAAATTTTGCCTGTCAGAAAGAAAAACCTTTATTTACCAGTCAGTAGGAGATCCTGTTTCAAAAAAATAAGGTTGATGGCTTTTATGAAAGCAAAGGTTGTTTTGTCTTATCGGTTCCACATATAGGTACACCTGCACACACACACACAACACACACACACACACAGAGACAGAGAGAGACCCACAGAGAAGACGAGAGACGAGAGGAGAGAGAGAGAGAGAGAGGAGAGGAGATGACGAGAGAGAGAGAGAGAGAGAGGAGAGAGAGAGAGAAACAAATATAAAAGAAAGAAAGGCTGTTCAACTCTCAGAGCAAAGATGGTTTGATGGTTTGGAAGGGGCTCAGATAAGGGCAGGTGGGCCCAGGAAGATATGTACAGATCATCATTGTGATGGCTTCCCAGGAACCTTGGATTAGAGCTGAAGATACAGGGAGTCATGTGTGCTTTTCTATGTTCACTGTTTATGGTACTAAGTGGCTGGTGTGAGAGAAGAGGGATCAGGAAAGCACCCAGGTCGTGACTTTGAGAACTGAATGGATGATGAAGATACTGACAACTGTCTTAAGGGATGGTTTCCTGAATAAGAGCACTTGCTGCTCAAGCATGAGGGTCCAAGTCTGAATCCCTAGCATACACGTAAAAAACTGTGCATGGCAACACATCCACCTGCAACCCTAGTGCTGTTGGGAAGACAAAGGAGGATCTCTGGGGCTTGCTTAGCTCTAGGTTCAGTAATAGACCCTGTCTCAAGGGAATAAGGCAGAGAGTATGGAACAGTGTCTTCCTCTGGTCTGCTTATGTCCTTGCACACACACACACGAACATGCATATATACCACAAACATCTTTATGTTTATGTTATGGCTTCTTTATGCACCCATATATACATACATATATGCCATATACATTCTACAGATAGATGCACACACATGCATACACACACACACACGTACTCGCACACACACACCAGATAAGGAAGACACAGGAAGAAAGAAGATGGGTTGGGTGGGCAAAGCCTCATCCTACCCTCATGCGGCTGAATGCGTCTCTGCCTATATTTTTTCTACCAACCATGTCACCTGTCCCCTCTTTGGCTCATGTCCCAGAGGAGAGGGATGTGGAGAGACCCTGATCCCTCAGGGCCCAGAACTACATTCTAGTCTTGGCACTGTTCCTAATGTCTTCTGGTCTCTGTGTTCCCCCTTGTACAAACGAAGGGAGTTGGACATACAAATGACTATTTGTTTCGTCCCAACAGACTGGTCCTAGTTTCATTTCTGTCCCTGTGACGGAAACACCCAACAGAAATAACTTAGGGGGGAAGGGTTTGTTTTAGCTCACAGCTCCAGGGGCATGTCCATCGCAGCTGTAGAGTCACAGCGAAATCACTCCACGTCGAGAGAGCGGAGGGGAATGAGTCCATGTTTTTTTTTTTTAATATTTATTATTATGTATACAGTATCTGGTCTGCGTGTATGTGCCCGCAGGCCAGAAGAGGGCACCCGACCTCATTACAGATGTTGTGAGCCACCAGTGGTTGCCTGGGAATCGATCTCCAGGACCTTAGGAAGAGCAGTCAGCTCTCTTAGCCTCTGAGCCATCTCTCCAGCCCCCGAGTCCATGTTTTGTTTGCTTGCTTGTGCGCTTGCTGACACCATTTCCTCTCTTAAACAGACCCATAGGAACGGTGCCACCTATAGTAGACCGGGTCTTCCCACACCAGTTAACGTTGCTTGTTTGTTTTCAGACAAGGTTTCATGTGTAGCTCTGACTGTCCTAGAAGTAGCTCTGTAGTTAGTTCCAGGCTGGTCTGATCCAATTGTCTCTGCCTCCTGAGTGCTGTGTGTGGTGTGTTTGCGCAAGCGCGTGCTTGCTATATGTGTGTGGAGGTACCCGTGGAAGCCAGAAGGGGTAATTAGATCAGATCCCCTGTAGCTGTAGTTACAGGCAACTGGGAGTTGCAGGATGGAAGTGCTGCGAACTGAATTCAGTCATCTCTCCAGCCCTATCAACTTAACTCAATTGAGACAATTCCTCCACAGACAGGCCCACAGGCCAACCCAGTACAGACAGTCTCTCTACTGAGACTGTCTTCCCTAGGTGACTCTAGGCTGAGAATTACAGCTAGCCCTCCTTAGTTTACTAGACATTGTCAAGCGCCACTGTGATAGGTAGTATCAGCTATCAGTCCGTCAGTTTCAGAATCATCTGGGATGTGGGCCTCTGAACATGCCTGGAAGGGATTATCTTTTTTAAAAATTAATTTTTATTGTTTAAGGATTTTATACATGTATACAATGTATTTTGATCAAGTCCGCTCCCCAATCTCTTCCCTCCAATTCCTCTCCTCTCCTCACTACTACTCTCCTCCAATTTAATGTGCTCCCCTCACCCAGTCAACTTACTGCTGCCGCCAGTGTGTTCATGGGTATGTGACCATCTACCAGACCATGGGCAGCCTTTAGGGTGCACCACTGAAGAAACCCCACACTGAGCTGATACGCTATTAGCAACTGATGGTTTCATGAGCCCTCCACAATCCATGCTGGGATTTTGGCTGGCTTCATCTTATGTGGGTCTTATGCCCTGGTGAGTTCATGGGTGCAATGACCTGTCATGCCAGGCACTACTTTGTTGTAGATAGACATTACTTCTGGTCCTTATAATCACTGTTTCTGCTCCCCTTTCTGAGGTGTCCCTGAGCCTTAGAGGAGGGAGTGTAATACAGATGGATTATTTTAGTTATTATTAAGTCCTTCTGCCATGTGGGTCCTGGGAATAAAACTCAGGTCATCAGACTTGGCAGGAAATGCCTCAACCACTGAACCGTCTCCCTAGCTCATACCCTGCTTTATTTATTTATTCCTCTAACGTGGGTTCTGGGAATCAAACTCATGTCCTTAAGCTTATAAAGCAACTACTTTACTGATTGTGACATACCCCAGCCCCCCTGACTTCCAATTTTGATATGCAATTTTTCCTTCCCACACAGGTCCTGCTACGATTGACATTACAACTTTCTTCAGTCTAAATTTGAGTACTCGCCAACAGAGGTCAGTGTGCTAACAGCTTGATCCTCAAGGTGGCGCTATTTGATGGTAGACCTTTTAGCAGCAGGGACTACTGGGAGGTCTTTAGGTCACTGTCGGGGCTGCTCTAGGAAAGGATTGTGTGACTTCCCTCATTTGCTCTTTCTGTTTTCTGCTTTCTGCTCATTCATGAGACTAGTGGTTTGTTTGTACTTCTAGCAAGGGGGCTGCTGGATCTTAGACTGAAGTCTCTGGAACCATGAGACAAAATAAATATTTTCTGTTTATAATTCTATCTCAGGTATCTCATCATAGTCATGGGAAGCTAATAAAAGACCTTACTGGTGAACCCCATGAACTCAGATTTTGTTTTGGTTTTGAATGAGACTTATTTTGTTTTATTTTTTGCAATTTTTTTTTAGTTATTTGGAAATTTGTAAAATAATAATATTTATCTCCCCTTCCCCAACTCCTTCCAGATCCCCCTCCTTTCCCTACCCACCTAAGTTGTTGTCCTTTCACCAAGCAGTGTGGGGAGCAGAGAAAGCCCTGGGTGAGTCAGTGTGTGCTGTTGACAAAGGTACCGCCATGTCAAGGATGGGTAGCTTCGGCTTCAGAGGGATGGCAAGAAGCCCTGTGTGAGTCAGTGTGTGCTGTTGACAAAGGTACCGCCATGTCAAGGATGGGTAGCTTCGGCTTCAGAGGGATGGCAAGGCCTTTCTTGGGGGAACCAAGTGGGAATATTAACAGCATGTACAGAAATGGCCACCATAGCTTTCTCCCCTCATGTTTATGGCCTGAAGACTGCTCCCCTACAGTGACTGTTCCTATTGAGATTAGCTAAATCTGTCTCCCCGATCAGCTGTATACCATAAACCCTGTCTCCTGTGTATCTGTGTAGAACAACCCGGCCCCCCTGGCCAGCTGTATGCCATCATCACCTTTCTGTATATAACAAACATGCTGAGGGGTGCTGTGGTTTCTCCTCCCAAGAGGCCAGAATGCTCCATCCCAAATTTTCTGCTCCCTACAGCAGCTGGTGAATTCTGGGCACGTGAGAGATGCTGTCTCAGAAAACAGCATAGATGCCGTCCAAGTACTGATAGCTGAGGTTGTCCTCTGCTTACATGCACACATAAGCACATGCACACACATACACATATGTACAGAAAAACATGTGCTTTAAAAAAAACCTGAGCACTTCCCTGTATAGTGTACCTTAACTCAGACATTTTGTTATATTAATGGAAAATGGATTAATACATCAGATAAACACCATCAGACAACACCCTAGGGGATGCAACAGTCGCTGTTTGTCTGTCTGTCCCTGCAGAGCTGGAGTGGAATCGTATTCACAATGACACTCCTTGGTCTCTTACCTCTTAGGATTACCTGCTATGTACCTCACCCCTACCCTGGTGACATTTTTCTTAACTAGCAAGCTGGGCTTGTCATGAGGACCAGGGTTAAGACCCCAGTTCCAGCCAACCTCAGGCAGGCTGTGTGAAATAATGGCCCACAAGGGCCCAGTAGAACATGGCAGTAAACAAAGTGTACTTGATGCCAGCATGGTCATTAGCTCCTACCCATCTCAGCCTCCTGATACCTGCCTGATCACCTCCATTGCTGAGAAGAAATCTGGATTCTCAGGTCTCCAGGGTCCACGGCTACCCTTCGTGGCAGAAGCTGCATCTCCAGAGTCCAAGGGCTGGGCACATGACTTGGGCTCAGAGCCTGTAGAGAAAGGGGGATGGCAGGGTCAGGACTAAATCAGAAGGACTGAGGAAGCTTGAATTCTGTACCTGTCACCGTTTGCCCTGGACAACAGTGTGGTGGTTAATATCGACTGTCAACTTGACAGGACCTCGAATAACCTGGAAGACTAGCTTCTAGGCATGCCTGTGAGAGGTGATCTTAATTAGGTTAACCGAGACAGGAAGACCTGCCCACTCTGGGTGGCACCATTCAACAGGCTGTGGCTCTGGACTAACAAGAAGGAGAAAGTGAGCCGCGCGCCGGCATTCACTGCTTTGCTTCCTGACTGCAGCTGCAATGTGACCAGCTACCTCACGCGCTGTCAATGGCCTTCTCCATCATGATGGACTGCACCCTGGAACTCTGAGCCAGAGTGAACCCTTCTTTTCTTAAGGTGCTGTTGCCTGGCACTTTCTCACAGCAGAGAGACAAGTAACGAAGTGAGTGAGTGGAGATGGTAAGAAACAGTTGAGGTGGAGATCATAAATGGCCTTGAAGTCAAAGTACCACATCTTTCCTAACCTTTGCCTGTGGCAGACATTACTAGTCAACCATAGATGCAGCTCCTTCCTGATGAACTATTTGTTCCTAGGAGCTCGAGTGAATGCATGATGAAATCGGCTCTGGCAAAAAAGTCCTCACTGGATAGATGGCATCAGGTTGAGCACTAATTCCAGTGCCACAGACTGAGCCCTCATCCTGCTCTCATGTTCTGAGCCATGATCTTGGTGTTATACATTGTGCCTCACCCTCCTGTCACAGTGTCATAGACTGCCCTGGTGTCATAGACCGAGCCTCATCTTGGTGTCATGTTCCAAGCCTTACCCTCTTGTCATAGGTTGTCCCCTAGTCCTGGTGTCATGGACTGATGTGGGATTCCCCTCTGTATACTGTGACTATGTTTTATTACCATTGGTTAATAAAGAAGCTGCTTCGGTCTATGGCAGGGCAGAATATAGCCAGGCTGGAAGAGATATAGAGAGATAGTAGGAGGGGGTCAAGGAGACAGATGCTGGAACTTTACCGGTAGGTCACAGCCTCATGGTGATACACAGATGATAGAAATGGCTTGATTTTAAGATATAAGAGCTAGACAGTAAGAAGTCCGAATTAATAGGCCAACTAATGTGTAATTAATATCGTTTCTTGTGTGATTATTCAGGTCTGGGCTGCCAGGAAACGAACGAGCAGTCCTCCATTTACAATAGACGGAGACTCATCTTAGTATTGTATGCTAATCTCTCATCTTGTTGTCATATGCCCAAGATCTTGGGGTCATAATGTACCTCACCCCCGACCTGGTATCACAGACGATATCAGTTTCCTTTTCTGATGTGGGGAAAATCCCTGACAAAGCAACTTAGGGGAAATGGGGTTTACATTGTCTCTCGCTGTTCAAGCTTCACTAAAGTCAGCAAAGCTAAAAGCAGAGAGCAGTGGACGCTTGTGCTTAGCTTATGTCTACATGTATATGAGTCCCCTGAGCCCAGAAGATGGTGCTGTCTACTCTTAGGCTGGCTCTTCCTGCATCAGTTAATTCCACCAAGATAATTCCTCATGAGGTGTGCCCGGATACCCACTTCCCAGGTGATTATAGATTCTTTCAGGTAGTGTGAACTACCTATCACACAGGTTAAGTCCCATCCTGGTTGTCAAAGACTAGGCCACGATTTTGGCCTCATATGGCATGTCTTATTCTGTTGTCAGGTTTAGCACTGACTCAAAATGTCACAGGCTGAGTCCCCCCACCTGGGATCATATACTGAGTTCATTGTCTTGGTGTCGCAAGAACGAGCTCTATCCTGGTCTCATAGACAGAGCCGTGGTCAGCGTCATACAACATGCCTCATCCTGCTCTCAGGTTCGGTACTGAGGTCTCAGTGTCATAGACTGAGCCTGGATGTACAAGTAGGTGGGTAAATTTGCTGTATGGGTTGTTGGTTGAATAGATGGAGAGATGAGTAGAAGAGCGGATGGAAGGTTGGGGGAGGATGCGAGTGGATTTTTAGCTGGTTAGACTGTAGGTTTGACTGACTGGTTAGTCAGAAGATGCACAGTTACATGAGTGATTGATTGGAGGGCAGAGAGTTGACTGGCTGCCTGGTTATATAGTTAGACGATGGATGTACAGAAGAAAGAACGAATAGATGGATGTGAGGATCACTGGAGGGATGAATTGAAGGAAGGATGGAAGATGGATGGAAGGACGGTTGGCTAGCACACTGGCTAGATGCCAGGCCAGATGGTTGTGGGGATGGCTGCATGGAGAATGTTTGGTGAATCGAGGGATGGATGAGTGGGTACATTACCTAGACAAGAAATGATGGGCTAGTGAGCCGATACATGTTCACTGGACATGGCAATGTGAAGGGCTGGGAGGGCTATGATGAGAAGTGGGCAGAACTGAGGGAGAGAGGCCAGGCAGGAAGGGACACAGATCAGGCACAGAACACTGTTTTCACTGACTGTAGAATGAGTGAATACAGCATAACCAGAAGGGTTCTGGAGCAGCTGAGGGGCGAGGGCAGAGAGTCCCTCTGTCCTGGGGGGGGGGGTGTCATAGCAGGTCTCACTCATGTCTCAAACTTTGCCTCATTGTTCCCCTGGGAGATCCTATTGAAGGACCCAGACAATCAGTTTTCAGGATTTTAAAGAGGTACAGAAAAGCCCTTCAGCCCTTCTTGGTGCCGGGATAAGAGCCCCTGCTGTCTGAGTTTGAGGATCAGACTTCAAATTTTCAGCATCTATGTAAAAAGCTAGCTGTGAGTGCTTGTATTCCTATTGCTCTGAGGGCAGAGGGGACAGGTGGACAGAGGCCTGTGCACATATTCTCTCTCTCTCTCTCTCTCTCCTCTCTCCTCTCCTCTCTCTCTTCTCTCTCTCTCCTCTCCTCTCCCTCCCTCCCCCCTCCCCTCCCTCCCTCCCTCCCTCCTTCCCTCCCCCACCCCCCACACTGAGTCCCCCCTTGCACTTTAGGACTAAAGGCCAGAGAAACAGGGTAAAGGGTCACTGTGGCTAACATAACTAAAGGAGGCATGGCCCAAGCAGGGAAGGGACTGAAGCCCCTGGCTCTTCTCTAATGGGCAGCCTCCCGCCTAGGTTCAGGCTCAGGGCAGCAGCATCCTCCCCCACCAGCCCCTGTGGCCTCAGCCATAAAAGGTGGTGTAACAGTCACTGTCAGCGCTTACAGTTCACTCCCCCCTGCCAGCCTACAAATCATAATCTCAACCTGCTCAAACCCCAAAAAACGGGGTGAGCTGGACAGCTAGGAACGAGGACCCAGGCTACACGGAGGGCACCTTCGTGATCCATGCCCTGTGCACCAATTCTCCCAGGTTGCTACTATAAATGGATTTAGTGCCCTCCCAAGGTTTCGGGGCTGCCTACATGGGCAGCTCTGCTTAATGATAAGAACCCTCACAAAGGCAGCCCCAGAACTGAACCGGTTTCAAATTTCATCTCCTCTGATACATACTTGCTGTGTGAGCCTGAGAAAGTTGCTCAGCCTCTCAGAGCCCAACTTCAGTGGCGGTCAATCATGGGCAATAACTTCCCTCTCAATGACTATTCTTTGACTGCACTCTAGTTTCCCCCTGGCCACCCCCTCTCTCCAGTCCCAGTCACAGACTCAGGGTGTGCCCTTGTTCCCCGTTCTGCTTTCCAGTCCCAGCACAGTGCCTGACACATGACAAGTCTTCAAAGAGAGCGTTGTGAATTGGATGAGCTGGTGTCCCCTCGGGCATCCCATCCCCTACTGTGTGAAACCCCTGCACAAGGATTGCTTACTGAAGTTAGCCAGAGCGGCCAGGAGAGGTGGAAGTCTAACCAGGGAGCCAGCTATGGGTAGGTGGAGACATGGAAAGTCAGAAAACCAAGGGTGCCAGGGCAGCAGGACCGTTTCCTACCAATGCTTCCCCCACCTTCTGTGACCCAGAAACCATTTGATATCTTTCAGCATAGCTCAGTGGGTAGGGCTCTTGCCTAGCATGCCAAGCTCTGGACTCCACCCCCAGCATTACACAGCACTGGTGGAGTCAACACGTCCGTCATCTCAACACTGGGGACGTAAAGGCAGAAGGATCGGGAATTCAAGGTCATCCTTGACGAGTGAATCTGAGGCCAGCCTGGGTTGCATGAGATGCTTGTCTCAAAGGGTCGGAAGGGAGGGAGGGAGACAGAAAGCAGGGAAGGATGTCTTCATAAGGAGTGCTCATGCAAGTCCCAGATGAATGTAATACAAGCACACCTAATCCCTACATCGTTAAACCAAGGCCCTGGTTATCCTAGAATGAACTAGAATACCCCCCCCCTTCTCTTTCTATGTGTGCTCAAATAAGAGTGCATACCTGACAGAGGTACATGCTCTAGAATCGAAAATCTCCTCCTTTTCCTCTTTTCTTTCTTGAGGACATAATCCTCACGGAGTCCCTGCTGGCCTGGAATTCGACTATGTAAGGCCGGTGGATGATCTTAAACTCTTGATCCTCCTGCTTCTATCTCCCAAGTGCTGGGGATGACCGCCATACACCCAGCACGCTGGGGATGGAACCCAGGGCTTCATACAAGCTGGGCAAGTACCCTGCTAACTGAGTTACACCCCTAGTCCCCTTTAGTACTCTATTTAAAACGGATGTCTCGCTGATTCACTTGTGCTGTCACGGATCTAGGAACCAATGGCGCTAGGTACCCACATTGTCACCAAGCTGCCCCCAAGAGAGCTCATCAGTTGGTGATATGGTGGCTTTTCCTGCTGCTAATTTCTCACAGAGCCTTGGGGAGTCGTTTTCTCTAAGAAAGAGGGAGCCCCAATATTCATGAAGGTCCTCGAATGCTCTGGGAAAATTTGGTGCTCATGGTCTCTGAGACCGACTTGGGCAAAGCCTGTACATGGACTAAGAAAAAGCTCCCGTGAGGGCCGAGGTAAACCAGTGGTTTAGGGGGTCTCTGCCTGGGTGATGGTCCGCTACTTGCCCCCTTACCTCGCTTAAAGGCCCATCTCTTCAGCCACAGCTTGGAGAGAGCCGGCCAGGAGTGGTTGAGCGCAGAGTCAGCCATGGGTACCTCATGCATGCGAGTAGAGTGTCCAGCTCGCCCTGAAGGAGCTGAAGCTTTGACTGGGGATCCCTGCCAGAGCCCGGCTGCCAGCAACAGGGGCGGAGACTGCCGCCAAGGCCTGCCAGAGACATCAGCTGATGGGAGCCTGGGCTGGAGGAGGAGAGCTGGGCTCTGCAGCAGTGAAGAGGGGCAGATCTGGGGCTAAGGCCAGCCTGGAGCCAGGGGGCCACTTACCTTGACTGAACAAAACATTGCTGAGAAAAAATAATCCCACCCTACATCCTGAGAGCTGGGCCATGTTTGTATGTCTCTGTGTGTTTCTGTGCTCACGTGCAATTTATTGTGTTTGACCGGGAAGTTATTTATTTACATAGATAATATGAATATTCACTATTACATAGAGAATGTGTGTGCACACACATGCACACGTATATCTTTGGTTTTGTGATTATCTGTTTAAATGTGAGCCTTGTATGTGGTGTACATGTGTACAAATTTGTGTACTTGACCTTTGTGCACTCAAAGGTCAGAAGTCAACTTCTGTCATCCCTGAAGAGCAATGTTCATGCTATTTTTGAGGCAGCGTTTCTGACCTGGTGCGCTCCAGTTATACACTGCTGCCTAGTGTGTCCTGGGATCTGCCTGTCTCTGACTCCCAAGAGCTGGCATTATTTAAGTGCTGCACGCCACAATGCTCAGCTTTCTTTGTGTGGGCTCTGGGGCTTGAACTCCAGTCCTCATGCTTGCAAAGTCATCACTTTCCCCGCCAAGTCAGCTCCCTAGCCCTCGTTATATATATATTTTTAAATGTGTTAAGTTTTGAAACAAACCCCGCTTTTCCCTAATTAACTCACAGATGAAAGGTCACATAGCTGGTCTAAGGAAGGCACTAACTCCAACATCTATCGTGTGCCACACTCGGTGCACCTCGGTGAACTCCTGGGCGTCAGAGGAGTGATTTGGAGGCTGTGGGGCTTTGCTGGGGTTTATGCTTTCACTATTAGTGGCGTCTTCATGCACGTAGTTACTACACACAAAACATTTAAAAAAATATGGTAGAGTTGAAACTAGAAGAAGCCAGTTGGCTTTATGTCCCCCACCCCCTCTCGTGACCGGTGTCCTTCCTCATCATCTAAGAGCTCCCTTCATTCTATGAGGGCTTTGCTGTATCCACACTTACAGCTGTCTACATGTATATACTGTGTGCATTAGAGGGTAGGATCTGCGTATGATGGAGAACAGTAGTTTTTTGCTGTTGCTCTTCATTTGTTTCTGGTTTTATTTTACACAAGATTTTGAGTGACCCAGATTGACCCGGAATTCACTGTGTTAGCGAGGATGACCTTGAACTCCTGACTTTCTCGAGACGACAGGACTGCGCCACCTGCCTGGCATATGCCATGCTATGGACAGATCCTGGGGCCTCTTTCACGCAAGGCAAGTTCCCTACCACCAACGAAGCCACATACTGATCCTCCTGACTCCTGCTTCTGCCTCCTCACAACTGGAATGACAGGTGTGCATTGCCATGCCTGGATCAAGTGTGAGCCCTGCGTTTCAGCTTGTGTATAAAGGTGGACCCACATCAGACCATCACAGAGGATCCACAAGTGGCTGTTCACACTGGGACTCTCAGCATTCAGGGCAGGGAGGCAGGACCATCAAAAGTTTGAGGCTAACCTGGACTAAAAATTTTATTCAGTTGAGAATGAAATTAGAACCTTCATAGGGCAGTGGGTGGCAAACTGAAGAAAGCTATGTTGACGTGCGGCAGACTCTGGGAGAGAAATGTTGCGCATTTCCTTTCACAGGTGCAGCGTAGAGTTAAATATATACTTATGCTGATATGTATGTAAGTCATGAAAATACAGAGAGGTCACACAGAGTTTGAGGCCAGCCTGGGTTACATGACAGAGAGAGAGGGGGAGAGAGTGTGTGATCGTATGGGAGAGAATGAAGTCTAAAGGAAGAGAGTGGAAGAAATCAATAGTTATTTGCATATGTCTGCATATAAATATCATAGAAGCAGAAGTGGGGACTATTTGGAGGGAGGTAGCGTCAAACAAGAGAAGAGAGTGGATTGGGAGGGCATGGAGATACAAATAGAGTAAAATATAACATGTATGTTGGAAAAGTTTACAGTGCACTACACTTTTTTTGTATGAGAACAACAACAACAAGAACAACAACAACAACAAAATAAAATAGAATAGGTGATTTTGAAAGACTTTGCTTTCAAACCCATGTCCAGAAAACTTGCTCTTGGCCACGCAGGTGCTGCCCCCTGGCGGTAGAGGCCCCATGTTTGCCTTCGTTCTGACCGATCCCCAAAGCCCTAGTTCAGGACACTCTCAGGAGCCTCCATTAGGGCAAACTCGTCTCACACAGCCCCCCTCCATCATAATAAAACTATGAACAGTCTACGAAACTTAGGGAACACGATACTGAAAGCAATTCCCATAACGGTGTGGGGGTATACAATTTCCCACCACCGTATTTGTAAATCCGGTACTATTTTCTCGTTTCCCATCCTGAACAAGTCCAAACCAGGGACGTTTCTAGACTCCTCCCTCATTCTCCAGCACCTAAATGGTTCCCAAGGTCTCTCCCTGGTCTTCTCTGTGTCCTATGTGAGTGACCACCATCTTCTCTCCCTGGGAAGGGAAGTAGAGGGAGGAGAGGGAAACCCTGGAAGAGGAAAGGAAGGAGGGGGGGGCTAGGGAAGGGAAGGTTACAGAAGAAGGAAATTGAAAGGAGCCTGGAGAGAAGGGCCCAAGGTATCACTGCAGCTGGAGGGGACTGTGGTCCACGCATCGCATGTGTGATGGCTTGTCTATCAACAGCAAACAGGTTGGAAGAAACTTTATAAGACACATATTCACCTTAAATGAGGATGCAACACAGGCTGGCAAGTCTGTTTACAGCTATGTTTGTTATCTGAGTCAGTTGGAGTGGGTGACTTAACACTTCCCCCCACTTCCCTTTTTTGTCCCCCTCCCCTCCAGACAGGGCTTTCTCTGTTTAGCCCTGGCTGTCCTAGAACTCGCTCTGTAGACCAGGCTGGCCTTGAACTAAGAGAGCCACCTGCCTCTGCCTCCCGAGTGCTGGGATTAAAGGTGTGCGCCACCACTACCCAGGGGACTTAATCCCTTCTAAAACTGTTAAATATTTCTGTAAAATATCCCTCATTCCTTTCCTATGTGGTGCTTTCTGTGCAGTTCAGTAAGTACAGATCGAAGCACTTTGTTTGGGACACACATAGACATAGGGACAGAGTCAAAAGACAGCGTTCAGTCAGGCACGGGTTCAGAGGCTTTCAAAGAAGAGTCAGCAGAGCTGGAAGACATAAGGGGAGAAGAGGAAGAGAATTCAAATCTGACCTCTCCATAAAATTACTCTAAAGAGGAGTGCTCAAATTAGTTTCTTACTTAATTCATATCATTTTAATTTCTTAATTCGATACTGAGGCTTCATTGGTGACTCTCGAGAACTGGTTCCCTTTACCAGCCGGGTTTCACTCCAGCCCACCAGGCATGTTCTAATGTCCTAAGTGGCTGCCCGAAACCACGGCAATACCTACCCTAAACAAACTTTTTCTTAGACCTATGATAATGTTCCATTTATCAGTTAGACATAGTCAGGGATCAACAACTATAGCCAGCAATAAAATAGGACAATTCATGCTGAACATGGTGATACATGGCTGTCATTTCGGTACTGGGAGATTGAGGCAGGAGGATCAGAAGTTTGAGGCCAGCCTGGGAGCATGAAAACTCTTTCAAAAAGACAAAACAAGGGCTGGTTCATGCTCCCAAGCCTAAGGACCCCTGGAACCCACACAGTGGAAGGAAAGACCGTATCCCCCAAATTGTTCCTGACCTCCACACATGAGTTTGTGTGGTGTGTGTGTTTTGTGTGTATGTTCATGTGCACACATTGTTCTCCCAGAGGATTCTAGCATCCTCATCAGATAGCTTATCACCACCCATGACTGCAGCTTCAGAGACTCCAACTTCCTCTCCTGGCTTCCGAGGGCACCTTGTACTCATGTGCTCTCATCCCCCACATAAATAAAACGTAAAATAAATCTTAAAAAATTTAAACCAATGGGTTGGCTCAGCAGGGAGAGGTGCTTGCTGTGAAGTCTGATGATCTGAATCTGAGTCTCAGGACCCATGTGATGGAAGGAGAAAACTGATGTTTGCGGGTTGTCCTCTGCTCCCCACACATGTACGTGTGTGACACCACACATGCACACCTGTTCTCCACACACATGTGCACACCACGCATGCACATTTGCTCTCCCCACAGTGCACACATGTGCACACCACATATGCACACCTACTCTCCACACACATGCACACATGTGCACACCACACATGCACACCTACTCTCCGCACACATGTGCACACCACACACGCACACCTGTTCTCCACATACATGTACATGCGTGACACCACACATGCACATCTGCTCTCCACACAATGCACACATGCACACACCACACCTGCTCTTCACACACATAGACATAAATGCATGCAATAAAAGAAATTTAAAAACAAATGAATGAATGAATGAATAAAATAAAAACTCAAACATATAAAACAACAAAGACAAAAGTAAATGATTGCAATAGGCAGTAATTTAAAAGATACTTTGTCCTATGCAGGATCTTCAGACCTAGGTTGACAATGGATAGAGAAAAGGATGAAAACCTCAGAGAAACAGGGACAGTAGAGCTGGCTGAGGAATGAGTACACCATGAAATCTTTCTTTCTCTCTCTCTCTCTCTCTCTCTCTCTCTCTCTCTCTCTCTCTTTCTTTCCTTCCTTCTTTCTTTCTTTTTTAAAAAGGATTTATTTCTCTTTATTTCATGTGTGTGTTTTTCCCACATGCATGCACACTACATGTGCACTGGGCATGTAGTGCCCTCAGAGGTCAAAGTGAGTTTTGCACTCTCTAGAGTTGGAGTTACACGTGGTTGTGAGCCACCCCATGAGGGTGCTGGCAACTGAATCTTGGTCCTCTGTAAAGAGTATCAAGTGCTCTCAACCGCTGAGCCATCTCTCCAGCTCCCCTGGGCTTTCTTTTGAGGTACAACACAGGAAGTGTCTGTGCCATACACATGTTTTATGGGTGGGGACGGCTCAGGAAGCAAGGCTTCACCACAAGAACACAGAACAAAGGAAAAGGCGGAGTCAATAATGTTTTCTGAGCTACAATGCGCCAGGCACCAAGTTCAAAGATTTCATGTGCATGACCTCAAGATCTTTCTCTCACACAGGTGTTCAAAGAGAGGCCACGGGCGTTTGTGCTAGGACCCGTAGTCACAAGAAGCTCGGGAGCACTAGGATTCAAAGGCTGCCTATGCAAAATGACACTCCAGCACTAACAACAGGACCCAGTGAGCGCAAGCACATTCCTAGCTCTGTGTTAGGAGTTGAGGGACCTGAGATGCAGAGATAGTCCAGCCCAGATACACTGAGGAGTTTGCAGTTAACTGAGTGTATTTTTATGCACATGTATGTGGTGGTGTGTACAGAAGTGTGCATGCATGTAGAAGCGGGAGGTTGACATTGTCTTCCACAATTGCTTTCCTTTTCATTTTTAAATTAAACCAATTATTAATTTGTATGTATGTGTGCGTGTGCATGCCATGGAGTATGCGTGGAGGTCAGAGGACAGCTTGCAATTCTCTCCTCCCAATTTGTGGGATAGAACTCAGATCACCAGGTTTAGCTTCAGGTACCTTTACCTGCTGAGCCATCTTTCCAGCCCCCACCTTACTTTTGAGACCAGCTTTCACTGAACTCAGAACTCACCAATGCAGCAAGACCAATTGGTTAGAGAGCCCCAGAGACCTGTCTTTGCCTCCGCAGCCCTGGGATATCAGGCCGTCAGCACCGTGCTCAATTTATTTCCCATGAGTGCAGGCAATTTGAACCCAGCTCCCCATGCTATCTCCCCAGGCTCTTCAAGAGTCATGAAGAAGCTGTCTCTTATGGAAATTTACAAAGTCACAAGAAAGGCGCTCAAAGGTGACAGAACTCTCACTTTCCCTCCCTTGCAGAAACAGGGTGACTCTCTTGGAGGGTCAGCCCTGTGGTGTGACATTCAACATCTGCTTGCCACCAACTCACTGCTTCCATCAAAGCGGTCGGTAGGCTCTCAGCCCACTTCTGCAGGGCTCTGGGGGCCACCTCCTGTACCTAGAGTGCTTGAAGTCAACAGAGAATACTAGGGGGTGAGGAAGCTGCAGGCCTGGATGGGTTATAAGGTACAACATGCCTCCCTACTTCAGTTCACTCAGGCAGTTACTGTGGGAGGTTACTCATGTGGGACCCTGAAGGAAGCCACCAGTAACTCCCCAAGGTTGAGAGTCCCTGCAGAAGACCTGGAAAGATCTGCTCTTCAGTAGATGTCAGCCTTCAGTTTGCTTTGCAAGCCGGGTTCTCCTAGTTTTGAAAGGTGAGGAGGTCAAGGTAGGGTGTGGTGGTACGCACGCATGCTTGTCATCCCAGAACTGGGGAGGCATAGGTAGAGACGCTGGGAGTTGGAGGCAAGCCTGGGACTACATGGTGAGACCCAGACTCAAAAGCAAAACAAACCAGAACAAGATATAACATGAACACCTGGCGAAACTTCCTCCCTCACCCCCGACCCTTGTCCCCATACAGCTCTTGCTAACAAAGGGCTCCTCCAGACTCCAGCATGGGTCTCCTGTAGATCAGGCAGCCTTTGAACTCCCTCTGAAACTGAGGATGACCTTAAACTCCTGATCCTTCTGCCTCTACCTCCCAAGTGATATTTTACAGGCATACAACACTCCTCCTTGATTTGTACAATGCTGGGGCTAAAACTCAGTGCTTTGCCCATGCTAAGCAAGCACCCCACCAACGAACTGATGCCCCCAGCACCCTCCAGGGTCATTTTAGGACTGCTGATCTCTGCAAAGCAAACACAAGGGACAAACAGCTGCTTTACTTTCTCATGGTTATGACCTGGCAGTTAGTAGTCAATTTTGCTGCCTTGGGGGCTCTCAGGCCCATTATTGCTTTGTCCCAAAATGCCCATCTGTCCACCGCTCCTCAAGATGTGTACTCACCCATAGGATCTCGATTCTTGCTGAAGTAGGCGACTATCGTTGTTAACAGCTCTTGCAGCCCCCATGTCAGACAGCCAGGGTTGCCAGTGGCACATGGGCCAGGCTAACCACAGGATGGTTCTACTTTGCCCAATTTCCTCTTTCTCAACCAACCGCTGTTTTGTCCCCAGCAGTTCTGTGCAGTGGGCAGCAGCCTCAGGGGTTTGCAAGGACAATAGTAAATAGGCAGAGGTGGGTTGTGAACATTCAGGAGTCCACCCTTGGCTCGTACCTGCTGTAGATGTCATGGGGAAGTAGAGAGGCAAGAGGGGAGGTTCAGCCCACTGAACCCCCACCCAATAGCTTCCTGTGGAGCCAACTACTGAAGAGGAACGGGTGTGAGGGCCTCACCCTCACCCATGGGTACACAAACAGAGACACATGCGACACGCAAGTCACAGGTCTCCAGAGAGACACACACCGGAGCACACATTGGGACAGAAATGTACGTGGGTGTGTGGAGCTATGGAGAGACGAGTGGAACCGAAGGCTGTGGTGGTAAATGTCTGACAGCTATCGTTCCTTTTGGCATCTGTCCATTCTAGCGTAAGCACCATCACCACGGCGGACTCCAGTTCTTCGACTAATGCACCGTTACCAGATCTGTTAGGGTTAGACCCTGAGCCCTCGGAGTCCCCTAACAAACCAGATACAGAAACTCAGTCAGGGCTTTGGCCACTGGGTTAAATGCTTGCCCTGCAAGCAAGAGGCCCTGATTTCAGATGCCCTCTCCACCTGACTAAAAGCCCGGTATGCCAAGGGCACTGAGCTGGCAGACACAGGAGGATACCAGAGGTCAACCAGCCTACACTAGTGAGCTCCAGGCTCAGTGAGAAACTTGTCTTAAAAACTAAACAGGGAGCTGGGGGTGGTGGTATACAATTTCACTATCAGCACTGGGGAGGCAGAGGCAGGCAGGTCTTTGAGGGCCAGCCAGGTCTTCAGAGTGAGTTCTAGGCTAACTGGGGTAAACAAGCCATAAAAAAAGTAGAAAAGCAGATTTATTCAATGTGGCTGCCCTGGGAAGAGGAACAAAGAGACCCAGTGCTTGTTCCTACACTGCCCTCCAAGTCCATTTTCAGAGTTCTGGCATTAGATTTAGGTTTAAATAGAAGGCAGGAGGCATGCATGGGGCTGGAGAGATTGCTCAGTGTTTAGAGTGCTCGCTGCTCTTCTAGGGGACCTGAGCTTGACACCCACATGGGTGGTTCACACTGCCTGTAACTCCAGTGATAGAGGATCCAGTGCCTCTTTTGACCTCTATGGGCACCAGTACACACATGCACATATCAATATACAGACGAACACACATACCACGGGCACCTGCACACACATGATACCCTCTTCTGACCTCTTTGAGCTCCTGCAGTTACATAGTCTACATACATACCTCTAGGCACACACACAGATATATAAAATAAATGACAACTATTTTTTAAAAGATCAGCATAGCTAAGCAGTTCGGATCAAGGTGTGGTTCCCTCCTGCCATCATGGTCTTGTCTCTAGCATCTTCTGCAAGGTGGTCTCAGAACTTCATGAAATCTGAAAGACAAGCTCCCCGTCTGACGGGTCCACCTCCTTCGAGCTCGAAACTCCTGAGGAAGTCCGAGTTACTTGAGGTTTGTTATCTCAACAGTCAAACAGACAAAGGGAGCGGCACAAATGTTGCTTTAGAATATTCCTGGGCTAGGTGGGACTGCTGAACACGTAAAGAATCTTGTCATCAAGCCCAGTTTCAACTCCAGGACCCACCACATCTTGCAAAGAGAACTTCTGCAAATTGTCCTCTAACCTCCACAGATGTATGTGTACATGTACACTCAGGGGAGGGAATAATAATAATAATAATAATAATAAAACAGTAATAATAATATGGACTATCTCCAGTCCTGCCAGGACAGGCCCACCAGTGACTGTAAAGGTGAGAAGGGCTCACACTTGGGTCCAAACTGAAACTGAGTCGTCTTCAGCATATTACTCTGGTGTGTTCTCAGATGTTGCCCTCGGGAAAACAGGCATGTACAAATTGTAGCATCCACACATGTAGAGAGCCCTGGGTGGACACACGTTTTACACCAGGCTCTGCACATACATGTGGATCCATGCGCAGCTACACACATGCACAGGGGAACATACACAGAGTGCAAGGCTAGAGGGAGTGAGGCAATACCACGCACACAGGATGAGTGAGAGCAACCGAAGGGAGAGTTTGTTTTGGCTTACAGTTCCAGAGGGCTAGGTGTACTGAATGCTGGGGGAGGCAGGGAAACAGCAGCAGGAAGCTGAAGATCACATCTTCATAAACCAGCAAGAAGCAGCGTGCAAAATCTAAGTGTGGTAAAGTTACACACTCTCAAAGTCCATCCCCAGTGACAGTCTTCCTCCAGAACCTCTCTGAACAGTGCCACCAACTGGGGACAAATGTTCAAGTAAATAAGCCTGTGTACTGTACTACCCCAAAGGGGATAACAGACCTCTGAGCTACCTCAGAGGTATTTGCCTAGGGCCAATCATGGGTATTTGGAGACACATGGGGTCTCACGCAGCCTCAATCTTATCTGGCTTCTCAGACTCACCAGACTCCCCCACCCCACCTCCTCTGGCTTGTCTTGGCTCACAGTAGCGGATCATTAATCTTCTGGACTATTGAGCCTGCGATACGGCTAAGCAGACAAAGGTGGTGCTGCTGAGCCGATGACCTCAGTTGGATTCCCCATCCAGCACTAGTAGAAGGCAAGAATTGACTCCTGCAGGCTGGCCTCTGACCTCCACATGTGTGCTGTGGAATGCACACTCCCACACATGAACATTAAATAAATAAAAATGTAAAAAGTAAAAATATTCGGGACAATTGCAAGCTGGTGGTTAAACACCTGTCTACGCATGCAAACAAGTGTGTGTGTTAGTGGAGGTCAGAGGAAACGTGAGAGTCATCCCATTGGTGCTGCTCGTCTTTATTTTGGCGTAAATTGCCTGAGGTCTCTCCTGTAGCCAGGAATTCAATAAGTAGGCTGGGCTTGCTGCCCAGCAGGTCCCTGATCTGTCTGTCTCCCTCCCCAGTACTGGGCTTACAATGGTGTACTACCATGTCCAGATATTTTTACATGGATTTTGGCGATTGTACTCAGGTCCTTGAACTCGCGAGGTAAGCTCTTTACCTGCAGGACCACTCCTTCAGTACCACTCAACTTTTATTGTTTTGTTATAATCATTGCTGGTTTTTTTTGTTTGTTTTTGTTTTGTTTTTGTTTGACAGTGTTTCTCTGTGTAACAGCCCTAGCTGTCCTAGAACTAGTTCTTGTAGACCAGGCTGGCCTCAAACTCACAGAGATCCACCTCCCTCTGCCTCCTAAGAGCTGGGATTAAAGGCGTGCGCCATCACTGCCAAGCTAATCATTGCTGTTTTAAGACAGGATCTTTCTAAGTTACTCAGGTTGTCCTTGAACTCATCTGCAGTTCAGACAGATTCCTAGTTTACTTGCCTCTTGCCTCACTCTATAACGACAGGCATATGTCTCCATGCCTAACTATGTTTTTTACAGTGTGTGTGTGTGTGTGTGTGTGTGTGTGTGTGTGTGTCCTTGATGAGATCAGGTATGTCTTTAAGATGAGTAATCTTGTTTGTAAATTTAACCACATTTGGAATCAACTAAAACCCAAGCAGCTGGGAACACTTGTGAGGGGGTTTCCATAACTAGATTATTTGTGGCAGAAAGAACCACCCTAAATATGGGCTATATATTCTGGAGGTAAGATATGTAAAAAAAAAAACATGAAAGAAGGGAGCTTTTTGTTGTGGAATAATCTTTATGTACACCGTCAAGATGTGTCTTGGCCAAGGTGCTTTCTGATTGGTTTAGTAAAGAGCTGAATAACCAATAACTAGGTAGGAAGGGGTTAGGCAGGACTTCTAGACAGAGAGAGCTCAGGGAAGAATAAAGGCGAGTTGCCAGCCAGATGCAGAGGGAGTAAGACATGCAGGAGGATATGTAAAAGCCACGAGCCACATGGCAGCACATAGATGAACAGAAATGGGTTAAGTTGTAAAAGCTAGTTAGAAACAAGCCTAAGCTAAGGCTGAGCTTTTATAATTAATAGTAAGTCTTTGTGTTATTTGGGACAGAGAAAGACTTGGTACAGTTTTTACCTTGTGCCCGTGTTCCCTCACTTCCACTGGCAGGTTCATCTACCTTGTTGCTCAGACATTACTTCCCTGGTATTAGAACTGACTTCCAGCTTAGACTGGAGACCAGCAGGAAGATTCTACCCAGGAATCCTCCAGGACTCCAGCACCAGACATTCAGTCTTGACTGAACAAATACAGTCACTATTGGACTACCCAAGCCATAACCTGTAAGCCACTCTAACAAGACTCGTGTGTGTGTGTGTACACTTGTTCTATCATTTCTGCTCCTTTAGAGAACTTTGACTAACACAACCCTATTCTGAGTTACTCCATGTTGTATAAAACAGTGGTTTTTCAGGCTGTGCCTTGTCCTAGGAGACTCCGTTTTACAAGGAACCTTTGACTGTATTTTAAGGAACCCAGGGATTGCACCACCCAGCACAGACCAATACTTGACTTATTCCTGAGAACAGCAAGGGTGCTGCCCTTTATGTTTATTCGGGTGAACTGAAATTTTGGTTCCACATGTTCATATTAAAATCATATTAGGGAAACATGCTCCAAGAACTTATCAGACACACCAGACTCAGGTAAAGGTGTAACTCCTTCAACTGGACCCCATAAAGTGATGGACGTCCAACAGTGTGGTGAAATAGCCCCACACCAACCTATATCTGACACCTGATGTGTGTGTCAAGGCTGAGGACACCCTGACTGTCCTTTGATCTTCATCTGGACTTGGATTCCCCTCTGTTGACCCAGCCTACTCGGTGGTTGCCTGTCCACCTGTTTGCTCATTTGGTCTGACCCGCCATTTCCTGTTCTTCCTGGTTCTGTGGACTTCGCTGTTTGCTGTCAATCCTGACTCAGACAGCCTCCTCGGAACCTCTCTCCTGACTCTGCTGTGATTTGTCATCTTGTCACTGTGGATTCCTAGCCTGAAGTAGAATTAAGGTAGAAAAAAACCATCATTAGTTCCTGGTTTGTAAACTTATTTGGTGACTCACTTAAAGCGCTGCTTGTACTGCCTGTCCACCATGGCCGACTTCACCTGTTACCTGGAATAGAACAGTCTGGAGAAAATGCTGAAGCAGTGGATCCTCACGCCTAACAGCCTGCTGACCGCCATGGATGCTTCAGTAACATCTTGCTTGCTTTTCTGCCCCGCCTTGTGGTTTTAGAGCATAAAATGAGAACACAAACTGGATCCGGGATTGAAGTCTTTCAGGAGCTTCTAGTGGCCAAGGGAACTGTGAGACCCAGGACCAGAGTCTCTGAGAGGAAGAAGATAGGACTGGGCTGGAAGTCTGGATCAGGTGAGGCCCCTGGGGATAGGCAGGGGTGTGGGCTTGGTCACCCCACAAGAGATTGCATCTGAAGCCTTGATGGGATACCAAGATGGTACTGGTCTCCAAGGAAAAGTAGATTGTCTTTGGAGGAACAGACAAATCAGGAACTTAAAATGGGAATGTGTGCCTTCTGAATGAATGGTGAATGAATGTGGGGATGCTTGCAATGGTCACACAGCTCTGTGGCTACAGAACCAGATTGGGCTCTAACTTGTGGGTCCACTGAGGTAATTTCAACTAGATGGACACTCACCTTCCATAACAGGAGACTGAGCAGAGAATTATAAGTGTGTCCCTAAGATAAAACTTCTTAAGTCGCTAAGAGGTGGCTGAGTAGGTGAGAACCTGCTTGAGGGAGAAGCTGGACTTCTCACCCCACCCTATGCACCAACAGGGCTAGCTACATCTACCCCATACTCCCAACTCCTAGTTCAGGAACTCCTTTCCTCATGGGGTCTACATAGTTCTGTTGTGAGACCTGCGCAGTCCTACAAACCCTCCTCAACACTTTTAAAAGAGGGACTGCTGACTGCAGGATAAAGACAAGACCTCCAAATGGAAGACTCTATGAAAGTAATTGGCCTTCCTTTGGTGTTGGCTGGTCAGCAAATGGAACTCCAGATTTGACTCTGATTAACAGAGTCCAAGAGTTCTGTATGGGATACCTGGCCACACAGATCAATTTCCACATATTGATTCATTGAGTGTGTTGATCCAAGAGCTTCCAGAATGGCTTTTCTAGCAGAACCTTCCCAGCCCTGGACCATACTGACAGCAAAGACTGTTAAACTTAGCCGGGCGGTGGTGGCGCACGCCTTTAATCCCAGCACTCGGGAGGCAGAGGCAGGCGGATCTATGAGTTTGAGGCCAGCCTGGTCTACAAGAGCTAGTTCCAGGACAGGCTCTAGAAACTACAGGGAAACCCTGTCTCGAAAAATAAAACAAAACAAACAAAACAAAAAGACTGTTAAGCTTGAAGACACTAAGCTTTCCCATTAGCTTCCGCAGAGGATGAAATTTTGCCCATGAGGCCACCTCCCTACTTGCTCTGATTGCAAGTGCCAGCCACGTGTCTCTGAGGCAGTTGCAAGACCCCTTGAACCCTGTCCTTCCAATGGCATCCACCCCAGCTCAATGCTCACCAGCTTCATCCTGCCAGCCTGCTCTGCCAGACTCAACAACTACATGGGGATGCTCACCAGGTCAGGCCAATTGTGCTCACAAAAAGAGTCCTTTTTAGTGTGCTACTGAGGAAAATGCCAGGCCCTCCCTTCATCCAAGAAGATGACAGCTATGGTTCCAGGCCCTAAATCCAGCCACACTCTTGTCTGAAGAGAAAGGAGAGCCCATCCATGATTGTAGAGAAATTATAAGTGAGATTTTTTTCCTCACAGCCTGACTCAAAGGATGAGTCATTCCCCAATTCAGATATGGAACTTTTTATTGATGGGAGCTGAAGCCTCCAACAAGGGAAAGAACCTTTCACACCAAAAGACTCAAAGCAGCAATATATAGAGAAAGGGGACTGTGTATTCTAGGGGGCAAAAACAGACAGACAGACAGACAAACCTAGAGACCATACTGTACAGGGGCTAGAAGCCCAGCTGTGGCAGTGGTGCACTGGCAGGCTCACACAGAGTCAAGGCTGAGTGAGTCAGGGGACACCAACTGGCAGTCACTGGCTGCCCTCATTGAAGACATAGCCCAGAAGTCCCCAGGAGCCATTACCCCCTACCAGAGGTATATTTAATAACTGACAAAGGGGCTACTAGAAACCAGGAGTGATGGCTGGTTACCTCAGCTCTCAGCCTAATCTAACAAGCTCATAAAACAAGGCTCTGGAAAAACTGCTGTACAGGAACTTTTGGTAACAGAGATACTCGGTGGTCCCAAGGTTGCCAATACGGACCCGACAAGCTAGCAAAGCCTGTTTGCAGCATGCTCAGAACTATCCTAAGCAAGGACCCAAGGCCCCCATGATGACACAAAAACAGGGGTCCTACACATTTGAAATCTAGAAATGGTCTTTATCGACATTCATTCCAGTAGAGGGTATTGATATTTGTTGCTATGGTGTGCGCTTTTTCACACCAGGTAGAAGTTCTTTTTATCTGTAGAGAATTAACTTAGAACTTAAACATGGAATCACCCTCAACTATCAGACTAGTCGAGAGGATGGAAAAAAAACTTTTAACATGGCACTAGTCAATAATGTCATGAAACAGACCTCCCCAGGCAGACATTCTGTTTAGGACGCATTATGTACCCTGTAAATGTGGTGACTCTATTTTTGAGATCATGATTGGCCACCCACCTCCACTGCTCACAAAGGACTCAAAGGACCTCTGAGAATATGGATACACCTGCCTCCAGTGGTTCTTGAAAGACCTGGCTGGCACTGCACAAAATTTGCCCACTCCCTCAGCTCTTAATGTTGCAGGTGTCAAGAAGTGGATATATTACACCCATACAAAGGCTGCTTTGGTCCTGAGCCAGGAAGGGACTAGTCGAGCCCATACAGCCTGCCTCTGAAACTGATCAGCTCAAAACGACCTTAAAATGGGGACCACAGTTCAGCTCCTATTCTGCTTCCAGGTGTCCTTCTTGATCCTGTGGACACACATCTGTGCAGTCCTCACTCAGCCTCTCTGATCCTGTCACATAAATTAGTCTGGAGGGCAACCTTGTTCCAGGACAATTCCAATTCCTAGACACCCTTCAATATAAGTAACTGTTCCCAGAGAGAATTACAGACCAGTCTCCCTCATGAACATTGATGTAAGAATATTCAATAAAATACTGGCAAACTGAATCCAAGAACACATCAAAAAAATTATCCACTATGACCAAGTTGGCGTCATCCCATAGATGCAGGGATGGTTCAACATATGAAAATCTGTGGATGTAATCCACCACATAAATAAACTGAAAGAAAAAAAATATGATCATTTTGTTAGGTGCTGAAAAAACTTTCGACAAAATTCAACACCCCTTCATGATAAAGGTCTTGGAGAGATCAAGGATACAAGGAACATATCTCAACACAATAAAAGCAATAAACAAGAATAGGAGAGAGGAAGAAGGGATTGGATTGGATGAAAATTTATACCTCAATAAAAACAATTTAAAAATTCAAACAAAAAATAAAAGCAATACACAGTAAGCCGACAGTTGACGTCAAATCAAATGAAGAGAAACTCAAAGTGATTCCATTAAAATCAGGAACAAAACAAGGATGTCCACTCTTTCCATGTCTATTCAATCTAGTACTTGAAGTTCTAGCTAGAGCAACAAAACAACAAAAAGAGATCAAGGGGATACAAATTGGGAAGGATGAAGTCAAAATTTCACTATTTGCAGAAGATATGATAGTGTGCATAAGTGACCCCAAAAATTCTACCAGGGAACTCCTACAGCTGATAAAAATTTTCAGTAATGTGGCAGGATAGAAGATCAACTCAAAAAAATCAGTAGCCCTCCTATACACAAAGGATAAAAGGGTGGTAAAGAAATCAGAGAAACATCACCCTTCACAATAAACACAAATAACATAAAATATCTTGGGGATAACACTAACCAAAAAAGTGAAAGACCTGTACAACAAGAACTTTAAGTCTTTGAAGAAAGAAATTGAAGAAGATATCAGAAAATGGAAAGATCTCCCATGCTCTTAGATAGGTAGGACCAACATAATAAAAATGGCAATCTTACCAAAAGCAATACACAGTGTTCATTGCAATCCCCATCAAAATCCCAGAAAAATTCTTCACAGACCTTGAAAGAACAACACTCAACTTCATATAGGAAAACAAAAAACCCAGGATAGTCAAAACAATCCTGTCTAATAAAAGAACTTCTGGAGGTATCACCATCCCTAACATCAAGCTCTATTAACTAGAGTAATGAAAACAGCTTGGTATTGACATAAAAACAGATAGGTAGACCAATCGAATCGAATCAAAGACCCAGATATTAATCCACACACCTATGAATGCCTGATTTTTGATGAAGAAGCTAAAGTTATACAATAGAAAAAAGAAAGCATCGTCAACAAACGGTGCTAGCAGAACTGGATGTTGCCATGTAGAAAAATGCAAACAGGTTCAAATCTATCACCCTGCACAAAATTCAAGTCCAAATGGATCGGAGACCTCACATCCAGTCACACTGAACCGCATAGACAAGAAAGTGAGAAGTAGCCTTGAGCACATGGGCACAGGAGACCACTTCCTATATATAATCCCAGTAGCACAGACACTGAGAACAACAATAAATACATGGGATCTCCTGAAACTGTGAAGCTTCAGTAAGACAAAGGACACAGTCAAAAAGCAGCAGCCAACTGAATGGGAAAAGATCTTTACCAACCCCACATCAGACAGAGGACTGATCTCCAAAATACATAAAGAACTCAAGAACCCAGACATCACAATACCAATTAATCCAATTAAAAATGGGGTACAGATCTAAACAGAGAATTCTCAACAGTAGAATCTCAAGTGGTCAAAACACCCTTAAGGAATTGCTCAACATCTTTAGTTATCAAGGAAATGCAAATCAAAGCAACTCTGAGATACCATCTTATACCAGTCAGAATGACTAAGATTAAAAAAAAACATTGGGGCTGGAGAGATGGCTCAGAGGTTAAGAGCACTGGCTGCTCTTCCGGAGGTCCTGAGTTCAATTCCCAGCAACCACATGGTGGCTCACAACCATCTGTTCTGAGATCTAGTGCGCTCCTCTGGCATGCGGGCATACATGGAGGCAGAATGTTGTATACATAATAAATAAATAAACTTTTTAAAAAATTGATAATTTATCCTGGAGAGGATGTAGAGTAAGGGGAACACTCATGCATTGCTGGTGGGAGTGCAAACTCATACAGTCACTTTGGAAATTAGTATGGTAATATAGTGGCATTTCATTTGTATTTTAATAAATAAAGCTTGCCTGAAGATCAGAGAGTAAAACAACCCCATTGGTCAGGCTTATAGACCAGGCAGTGGTAACACACACACCTTTAATCCCAATAGCTGCACTAGTTGCCATAGCAATTGGGCAGTGCATGCCTTTAATCCCAGTAGGGCACATCTTTAATCCCAGACCTAGAGAGGATTATAAAATGGGAGGAGACAGCTCTCAGTCTCATTCTGAGAGTCCTGGAGGTAGAATCACCATTTTTGGAGTGAGGTCGAGGTAAGAGCCAGTGGCTGGCTGCTTTGCTTTTCTGATCTTCAATTTGAATCCCCAATTTCTCTCTCTGAGTTTTAATTAGTCATGTTTCATGGTGGTTTCTCAGAAAACTGGGAATCAATATACCTTAAAACCCAGCAATATCAATCTTGGACATATACCCAGAGGATATATACTCATACCACAAGGACATTTGCTCAACTGTGTTCACAGCAGCATTATTCATAACAGCCAGAACCTGGAAATAACCTACATGTTCCTCAACCAAAGACTGGATAAAGAAAATGTGGTACATTTACACAATGTACTCAGTGGCAAAAAAAAAAAAAAAAAAAAAAAAAAAACCAATGACGTCTTGAAATTTGCAGGCAAATGGATGGAACTAAAAAAAAAAACCATCCTGAGTGAGGTAACCCATGCCCAGCAAGACAAACACAGTATGTACTCACTCATAAGTGGATATTAGACATAAAGCAAACAATGACCAGCCTATAGTCCATGACCCCAGAGAAGCTAGGTAACAAAGGGAACCCTAAGAGAAATACACATGGATCCCCCTAAGAAGGGGAAATAGACACAATATCCTGAGTAAAATGGGAGTGTGGGGGTGGGGGAAAAAGGGAAGAAAAGGGGAGAGAGGAAGGGGGAGAATGTGAGAGAATGGGATGGTTGAGATGGGGGGAGAACAGAGATAAAGAGCAAGGAAAAATATTTTGATTGAGGGAGGCATTATGGGGCTAGCAAGAACCCTGACATTAGAGAAATTTCCAGAAATCCACAAGGATCACCCCACCGAAGACCCTAAGCAATGGTGGGAGGGTGCCCGAACTGGCCTTCTCTTATAATCAGATTGAAGACTACCTTAATTGTCATCATAGGATTTTCATCCAGCATCTGATGGAAGCAGATGTAGAGATCCACAGCTAAGCACTGGGCTAAGTTCCAGAGTCCAGTCAAAGAGAGGGAGGAACGATAACATGAGCAAAGGGGTCAAGACCATGATGGGGATACCCACAGAAACACCTGACCTGAGCTAGTGGGAGTGCAATGACTCCAGACTGACAGTGGGGGAACATGCATAAGATCAAACTAGGCCCTCTGAATGTGGGCTGGGCAGGCTGTGGGATCACTGGCAGTGGGACCAGGACTTATCCTTAGTGCTTGAACTTAGTGCATTTTGAAGTCCATTCTCTTTGGAGGGATACCTTGCTCAGCCTAGACATAGTGAGGAGGGCCTTGGTTGGTCCTGCTTCAAAGTGATGTGCCAGACTTTGCTGACTCCCCATGGAAATACTTACTCTCTCTGAGTAGTGGGTAATGGGTGCAGTGGGGGGAAGTTGTGGGGAGTGGAAGAGGGGAGAGAGTGGGAACTGGGATTGGTATGTAAGATGAGAAAAAGTCTCCATGTATTTTTCTTTCTTTTTTTTTTTTGTGAGCTGGCAGTCCAAAGAAAAATCTGTCTACAGTCATGTGTGGACTTCTCCTTGAAGGAGGCAGAGAAAAGGAGGTCCTACAGAGGGGCAAGGAGTTAAGGTCATATTGGGCCTTTCATTGGGGAGACCCAGGTAGGAATAATATGAGAACTGATCATAGAGGAATAATATGGGAACTGAGCATAGAAAAGCCCTTCTTTAAAAAAAATTCTTAAAATGTTCCTTTATCCAGTTCAGGATTGCTGCGTATGCTCGCCATCAAGCCAGTTTTTTTTTTTTTTTTTTTGTTTTTTTGATTTTTCAAGACAGGGTTTCTCTGTAGCTTTGGAGCCTGTCCTGGAACTAGCTCTTGTAGACCAGGCTGGTCTCGAACTCACAGAGATCCGCCTGCCTCTGCCTCCCGAGTGCTGGGATTAAAGGCATGCGCCACCGCCGCCCGGCTCATCAAGCCAGTTTTTAAATACTGGAGTAGGACTAAGTAACCAAAGCCTGGCTAACATGGCGACTAAATAAAAAATAATTTATTGTATGCTTGAAAATCACAGAGGGTAAATTGTTTCCTCAGAAGAAAAGATAGATACATGAGCTAAAAATATGTGCCAATTATATAAATTTCACAATCTAAACATATCAAAACTTTGCATAGGGGTTTAGGCATGGCTTAATAGCAGAGCCCCTGCCTAGAATCTAGAAACTAGCAGAGACACACCCCTGCCAGTGAGGGACTGCAGTATGGCCCAGGGTAGGGCCCCTGCCTAGAATCCCCCAGTGAGTGGCTGGGGTATGGCCCAGGGTAGAGCCCCTGCCTAGAATTCCCCAGTAAGAGGCAGGGATGAGGCTCCATGGTAGAACTCCTGCCTAGAATCCACCAATGAGGGGCAGGGATGAGGCTCTGTGGTAGAGCCCCTGTCTAGAATTCCCCAATGAGAGGCAGGGAAGAGGTTCCATGGTAGAGCCCCTCCCTAGAATCCCCCAGTGAGAGTTTGGGATGAGGCTCCATGGTAAAGCCCCTGCCTAGAATCCCCCAATGAAAGGTGGGGAATGTGGCTTCATGGCAGAGTCCCTGTCTAGAATCTCCCAGTGAAAGGCAGGGTGAGGCCATGTAATAGAGCCTCAGCCTAGAATCCCCCAGTGAAGGGCAGGGATGAGGCTCAGGCATATGTATTGAGGAATATTCATTTACACTGTAATGATGTGTCTCTGCCTAAGGTGCCTTCTGACTGGTTTAAGAAAGAGCTAAATGGCCAATAGCCAAGCCGGAGAAGATAGGCAGGACTTTTGGGCAGAGAGACTAGGAGAGGAATTAATCTGGGCAGATTCTGCCAGCAGACTTGGAGCAGGTCAGATGGGCTGTACTGAGAAGAGGTAACCAAGTCACACGGTAGAGCATAGCTTAAAAATATAGGTTAATTAAGTTATAAGAGCCAGTTGGGAAAAAGCCAAAGCTAAGACCAAGCTTTCATAATTAATAATAAATCTTCAAATCGTTATTTGGGGGCTGGCAATCCAAAGATAGTCTGATAAGGAAGCTTGTTACACACCTGTCTGGACCCAAGACTCTAATTAAGGACACAAGCAATAGTGAAGAAGAAGAAGAAGAAGAAGAAGCAATTCGGAAGAAGAACAAATTAGGAGGTCCAGTGACCTCAGTTTCATCTCTGGGGTCCTGATAGCAAAGGGATGCAGAGCTCAGTGGCCCTAGTCGAGCTGTGGTCCTGTCCATCATCATTACCCTGTCACTTCTGCTCTCTCCTGCGAGGGGGGTGACATATTGTCAGCCTGTGTGGGGTGTCTTCCTGGGAGACCAGGTCTCCTGCCTGGACCAGGGCTTCAGTATTTCTCTTCCCTCATTGTGCGATTTCTGGGAAATTTTAGTTCTTTAGGGTCATTGTTCCAACAGTTTGATAGCTACGAGGAGGGATATAAGTATCTCTCATTAGAATACCCCATCTTTTGGGGCTGGGGAGATGGCTAAGCCAATAAAGAGCTTGTCATACAAGCATAAAGACTTAAGTTGGACGCTCAGCACCCACATAGAAAATCCTGGCTTGATGGAGGGTGTTTGTAATCCCAGGACTGGAGAAGCAGAGACAAGATTCCCCCCCCTCTGGGGTTTACTAGCCAGCCAGCTTAGCTGAATTGAATGTGTGGGCTCTGGGTCCCCCTGAAATATGCTGTCTCAAATAATAAGGTGGATGAGGTTTGAGGAATGACATTTGAGGTTGACTTCTGGCTTCCAAGTGTACGTGCTCTCTCTCTCTCTCTCTCTCTCTCTCTCTCTCTCTCTCTCTCTCTCTCTCTCTCTCTCTCACACACACACACACACACACACACACACACACAAGCCTGAGTATCTCCTTTCCTGACAGGGTGGTTGCAATCATGTGAACACACACAGCAAACATGCACACACATCCTGCGCAGATATTGCCAACACACACAGATACTCTCACGCTGGTGTCTGGAACGTGTGACCCTGCAGTGGTTCTCACATGAGTTTCTTAAAGTCACAGATGCTTGGTCCCGGAAGCAGCTCCACACAAACACCAGATTGGTATTTCAAACTTGTCTCCAGGGACACACAGGGGACTGTCCAGAAAAACTAAAACAACACTCACATGCACGAACGCACGCACGTGGGAGGCAGCAGGAGACACAGCAACGCACAGATTTGCATGTATACATTCTGTGGTTAATTATTTCTTCAATGAAAAGGACACATATTTATTTTTGAGACTGGGTCTAAAGCAGTCCAGGTTGGTCTCCAGTTCCATATATAGCTGAGAATGACTGAGTTCCTGATCCTCCTGCCTCCACCTCCTGAGTGCTGAGATGACAGTTGTGTACCGCCTTGTCTGGTTTTTTTTTTTCCTCATGGTTTATTTTTTTTTATATTTAAAAATTTCCATCTCCTTCCCTCCTCCTCCCCCCTCCCTCCCCTCCTTCTCCCCCTTCCCTCCCCTCCTTCTCCCCCTTCCCTCCCCTCCCCTCCACCCATACCTCCCCTCCCTCCCTCTCAAGGCCAAGGAGCCATCAGGGTTCCCCACTCTATGCTAAGACCAAGGTCCTCCCAACTCCCCCCAGGTCCAGGAAGGTGATCGACCAAGCTGAGAAGGCTCCCACAGAGCCCGTCCATGAAGAACAATCAGAGCCCAGAGCCATTGTCCTTTGCTTCTCAGTCAGCCCCCGCTGTTGGCCACACTCAGAGAGACGGGTTTGGTCGCATGATCCATCAGTCCCATTCCAACTGGAGTTGGTGATCTCCCATTAGTTCTGTCCCACCGTCTCCATGAGTGAACGCACCCCTCTCGTTCCTGACTTTCTCCCTCATGTTCTCGCTCCTTCTGCTCCTCATCGGGACCTTGGGAGCTCAGTCCAGTGCTCCAATGTGGGGCTCAGTCACCTTCCCCATCTGTCGCCAGCTGGAGGTTCCCTCACGGTCCTGACTTTCTTTCTCATGTTCTCTCTCCTTCTGCTCCTCATCAGGACCTTGGGAGCTCAGTTCGGTGCTCCAAGGTGGGGCTCTGTCATTTTCTTCATCTATCGTCAGGTGGAGGTTCTATGGTGATATGCAAGAAATTCATCAGTATGGCTATAGGAACTGGCCTTTTCAGGCTCCCTCTCCTCAGCTGCCCAAGGAACTAACTGGGGGCGTCTCCCTGGAAACCTGGGAACCCCTCTAGGGTCAAGTCTCTTGACAACCCTCAGGTAGCTCCTTAAATTCAGATATATGCTTCCCTGCTCTCATATCCACCCTTCCTATATCCCAAGCACCCCATTCCTCCGAGCTCCCCCCGCTCTCCCCTTCACACTTTTCTCTCCCCATCTTCCCTTGGCCCAGTCTTGCCCAACCCTCAAGTTCCCAATTTTGCCTGGCGATCGTGTCTACTTCCAATATCCAGGAGGATTACTATATCTTTTTTGGGAGTTCACCTTCTTATTATCTTCTCAAGGATCCCAAACTTATAGGCTCGATGTCCTTTAATTATGGCTAGAAACCGAATATGAGTGAGTACATCCCATGTTCATCTTTATGGGTCTGGGTTACCTCACTCAGAATAGTGTTTTCTATTTCCATCCATTTGCCTGCAAAATTCAAGATGTCATTGTTTTTTACCGCTGAGTAGTATTCTAGCATGTATATATTCCACAGTTTCTTCATCCATTCTTCCACTGAAGGGCATCTAGGCTGTCTCCAGGATCTGGCTATTACAAATAATGCTGCTATGAACATAGATGAGCATATGCTTTTGTTGTATGATTGGGCATCTCTTGGGTAGATTCCCAATAGTGGAATTGCTGGGTCCTGGGGTAGGTTGATCCCGAATTTCCTGAGAAACCGCCACACTGCTTTCCAAAGTGGTTGCACAAGTTTGCATTCCCACCAGCAATGGATGAGTGTGCCCCTTACCCCACAACCTCTCCAGCAAAGGTTATTATTGGTGTTTTGGATTTTAGCCAATCTGCGCCTTGTCTGGTTTTATTCAGAATTCAGCGCCTCATGCTGGCTAGGCAAGCACTCTACCAACTGAGTCACACTCCCAGTCCTGCAACATGTCCTTACCAAGCACCCACTTGTTCTGAGTACTGTCTGTTGAACAAGACAGATGCCCTGAAGTGGATCACAGGTCAGTGCGGGACACAAACCGTGACCTAGGAAACATCTGGGAGGCACAGGCATATGGTACGGAAGACTGACAGGAAGTTCACAGGGTGAAGGGACACAGACTGAGTTGGGAAGGCTGTTGCCTCAGCCTGGGAGGTCAGGAAAGGCCATTTGAGCTGAGACCTAAAGGCTGTCAAGCAGCTAAACTTTCTGGGAAAAGTCATCCGAGAGCAGGATGTGGGTGGGGCAGAGGTTAGGGGGCAAGACAGCCCGGAGGCCTGACTGAGTTCAGTCCTCAGCAGCTGCATGGAAAGTGAGTGTGGCTGTGTGGGCCTGGAACCCCAGCACTGGGACACGGCCAGACAATCAGTCTGAGATGGCTCAGGGGGCAGAGGCGCTTGCCATCAGCTGGACAGCCAGTCACATCTCCACGACCCATAGGGTGGAAGGAGAGAACCAGCTCCCACAAATTGTCCCCTGACCTCCACAAGTGTGTTGTGCACATGTGTGCATGTACACCATAAACACACACATAATAAATGAATGTAATGTAAGTTTCTTTTTGTAGAGATTGATGGAGGACGATACCTGGAATCTTAGAACCCTGCGACTGCTCCCACTACCAGGCCTGTAACAGCCCTCTCCTCTGAGACACTCATAACATCCTACTGAGACCTTGTCTGTGAGTGCCTAGCTAAAGACTTCCCAGTGCCATTCTCTGCCTCCTGCAGGTGAGTGGGAGGGACTGGCTACATGCTCCTGCTGTGACCCTCCCCCCCCTTTACTCAGAGAGCAATAGGAAGGGACTCTGCCACATGAGCCTGACACCACTTTACACCCCTCTCCACGGTGTCCGTCTGTGGGCTGGGCCTCCTCTGAGCTCAACACTGGTGTCATGCTGGCTTGGCTGAGAAGGAACATTCCTGGGACTCCCTGGCTCATGAATGATCTCCAAGCTCTGTAAGAGACTCTAAGACCCTGTCTCAAAAAATAAGGTGGAGAGCATTTGAGGAAGGCACTCTTCGACGTCTACACACAGAAATGCACATAGGCACAGGCAGACAGACAGATCTCACACACACACACACACACACACACACACACACACACACACACACACACACACACCACACACAGACTTAGATTTTTTTTTAAGTGCTGCCAATCATTGCTACTATCCTTATCCCCAGTATGACCACCAGAGGGCAGGACTGTCTCCTGGATTATGTTCTCACAGCCTTGCAATCACAGAAAAGGAGAAAACTGTTGGATGTGGAATCTCAAAGATCTTACAGGACCAGGTGTGGCCAGAGCTTGGGTGTGAGTTTCAGGACACTTTCTCCTTGCCCTTTTGGTAAAGGCTTCATAGAATGAAATATTTCTATGTTGTCAGGAAGGAAGACGCTCGCCACCATGGGTTAAAGATAAAATAAGAACAATTAATACAGATCTCAGAGGGAATCCACATAACAATTTTTACAGCTTAGAGATGAATTTGTTTTTTTTTTTTTCTCTCTGAGATGGGTGCCAGACGTGGTAATGCAGGCCTTACGGGTGTTACAGCTAGCACTGGAGATGGTGAGGCAAATCGATCCTTGATACAGCCAGATCCAGTCAGTCCCAAAATTACGCTCCCCCAGTGACCTCCCACAAAGCAACAACGAAACCCACCCAGGCCAACAAACAACCCACTACTACCACAACAACAATAGATGGTACAAAACAACAACAACAAAACCAACCAAGTGAACTCCCAGGAAATGGAAAATTCAGGGAAAAGCAGGATGACTCAGCAGGTGAAGGTGTCACTGCCAATCTTGATGACCCGAGTTCTATCCCTGGGTCCCACATGGCAAAAGGAGAGAGCCAACTCCTTCATTCTCTTCTGGCCTCCACACTCAGGCTGTGACGTGTACGCCCGCCCCAACAAATAGTCAAGAAACAAAGAAATATTTTAAAAGTGAGATATATGGTGGCGCACACCTTCAATCCCAGCGCTAGGGAGGCACAGGTAGACAGATCTCTGTGAGTTTGAGACCAGCCTGGTTTCCAACAGATAGTTCCAGGACAGGCTCCAAACCTACACAGAAACCCTGTCTTGAAAAACAAAAAACAAAAACCAAAAAAACAAAAAAAAGAACCAGAGAGAGAGAGAGAGAGAGAGAGAGAGAGAGAGAGAGAGAGAGAGATAAATGTTAAATGTTAAATAAACTGAGAAGTGAATATAACCTCTCTCTATTTCACACCCACATTCATGTATTAATTTAAGGAAATATTTTTGTTTGGTCTTTAAGCATTATTATTATTATTATTATTATTATTGTTATTATTACTATTATTACTTACATATTGTACTTACACAGTACAAGGTGGCCTTAGACTCATGACCTCCCACATCCACTTCTCTAGAGTTGGTATTGCAAGCCTGTGCTACCAGCCCTCAGTTTGGAAAATAATATTAAAAATTATTAGGGAAAATACTATTGAGGGGGGAAAACCCAACAAGTAAATATCACTCCCTTTCAGCTTTTTTTTTTTTTTGGAGATTTTTGAATTAAGGACTGAGAACTCGCCCTGTTTTTGAAAGATGATTTGAATGGGTGGGTGGGTAGGTAAAGGTACTCATGGCTCAGTAGGTAAAGGTACTCATGGCTCAGTAGGTAAAGGTACTTGCTGTCAAGCCTGATGACCTCATTTGACCCCTGGGCCTCACTTCGTGGAAGAAAAGGCCAACTCTTGCAAATTGTTTTCTGACTTCCACACGTGTGCTGTGCCACTTGTACACATGCATGCATACAGATGAATTGATTAAAAATGCAATAAATAAAAAGAATTTAAAAATGATTAGAGTGCTGTGTATGCAAGTCGCATTTCAAAGCTGGGCAACTTCCTCTATTGCCCTCCCCCTTACTTTTGGTGACAGGGTCTCCCGCTAAATCCAATATCATGGACTGGCAAGACTGACTGGCTGGTGAACTCAGGGATCCTCCCGCTTCTGACTGTCTTCCCTATGCTGCCCCTGCAGCACTGGGGTTATGGGCGCACACAGACATCTCTACCTTTTCACACGGGCACTGGAGATTCTAATTCGAGTCCTCTCGCTTGTAGGGCAAGCAATTTAATCACCGAGCCATCTCACCAGAACGCACCCCGCAATCACACACGTTGATCCCTGTCGTAACTGCTATAGTGGCTGTAGCCACTCGAGTGAAATGCTGTCCCATGGTTTTTCTTCTGGGTAGCATTGTTCCTAGCCAGAAGGATTAGATAATGAGGAGAATTTACAAGTTGGCGAGAAAGTGCTGGAGGTTTCATCCTGGGTTTCATCCTGAGAATACCATCACCCAGGCCTGGTGGGACACACCTGACATTTCAGCACCTGGGAGGTGGAAGCAGGAAGATAAGGAGTTTGAGGTCAGCCTGGGCCACAGGAGGTCCTGTCTTTAAAAAAGAGGAAAAATGGAGAGGAGGAGGAGAAGGCAATGTAAGAAGAGCGTAGCAAGATTGTCAACAAGCGTGTCCATGAAAAGCGCTAGTCTAACCGTCAAAGGCAGTGTTGAAATGGAGTCACCAGAGCCCAGAGAGTTAAATCTCAGTCATAAGGGGTTGCTGATGCCACACTTGGGAGCACAGCCAGAGGAACCACCGAGAGACGTGGATTTATCATCTGGTTGTAGCTGAAATTAGATAGGAATTTAGAAAATTCATCTGTGAAATTTACATATTTAATTTGTACGTGATTTTCCAGACATTGTCATAAAATATGTAAAAACAAAATGATTAAAAACACTGGGAGCCGGTGAGGTAAAGGTGACTGCCGTGACCACATGACCGTCTGAATTCAGTGCCTGTGCCTGGGGTCGCATGGCAGAAGGGGAGAGCTACAGCCCTCAATAGTCCTCTGACCTCCACAGACAAACTACAGCACTCAACAACCACCCATCCACCCCCACTCCTGCATACAATAAATAAAATGTAACAGCATTTAAAACAAAATCCCCAAAACCACTGGGCTGGAGAGATGGCTCAGCGGGTAAGTCACTTGCCGTTAAGCCTAATGACCTGAGTTCAGAGCCCAGAACTCATGTAAAAGCCAAATGGAGAAGCACATGTCTGCAATCCTAGGGCTTTAGTAGTGAGATGGGAGGCAGAGTCCTTGGAGGTCCCAGACAATGGCAAACTAGAGGTACAGGGAATCTCAAAGGCTGCTCAAAACACCCCAAGATAGAGTTCTCAGCACAAAGGAGAGTTATTTGTTCCAGAAGGACAAAAGGTAGGAATAAGAGGTAAAGACAGGAGATAGAGGACTAGGGAAAAGGGGAAAGGAACAGGGAGGGGGAAGGGAATATTTGTCCTGGAGGGTCAAAGGACTGTTAGGTTAGAGAGGAGAGAAACAGTCGCCCACAGGAAAATGGCAGCCTAGAAAGGTAAAATGGGAACTCCTTGTTAGGATGAGTTGTTTAATTTTGATTGGGCATGTTAATTAGGGTAGCCAAAGGGGGCCTTTGATTGCCTATCTTTAATACTTTGATAGCTGAATCTTGGTAGGCAGCCTCAGGAGGAGGAAGTGGCCAAATAAGGGAATAGACCTTGGCGGCTAGCTTTAGGAATGTAATCTACTGGATTTTAGCAAGGCAGAGGGAATGGGGGAGAAGGGCAAGGCCTGCCAGAGCCCTGCTTTGCGCTTGCCGGGCCCAGGCTGAAGTCCCTAAAAGAGGCACCCCACAGAAGGTGAAGATTGTCCCCCTATCCTCTGACCTCCACAGACAATACAACACAGTACACACGTGCCTGCACTTACATATACCTCCACATCACACATGTGTGTGCGTGAACACACACCCCACCCTAGATTTCATACATAAAGGAAGCATGTGACATTTCTCTTTCTGAGTCGGTCTTACTTTGCTTAACATATTGATTTCCAGTTCCTTCCATTGTTCTGCAAAAGACATAATCCATCCTTCTTCTTATCCGAATATATATATATATATATATATATATATATATATAATATTTTCTTTATACGTTCCATGTTGATGGACATTTAGTCTCACTCTATCTCTTAGCTATTGTGAATAGCACAGTGATAAGCGCTGCCCCTGTTTGCTTCTTGTTGCTAGGACAAGCACAGTGACCCAAAAGATCTCAGGGAGGAAAAGGCTTATTTCCTCTTGTAGGTTACAGTCCACGGTGGGATGAAGCCAAGGCAGGAGCTGAAGCAGAGGCCATATGGGAATGCTACTTACGGCTTTGCTCCTCGTAGAACCCAGAACCACTGCCTAGGGATGGCACTGCCCACAGTATGCTGGGACCTCCCACATCAACCAGCAATCAAGAAAATGCCCTACAGACTCAGTCACAAGTCAATCTGATGGAAGCAATTCTTCAGTTGAGCTTCCTTCTTCCCAGGTGTGTTGGTTGACAACCAAGATTAGCCACCACACACGTATGTACAGTATGTAAGTACAGTATGTACTGTACAGTATGTACAGTATCTCTGTAATACGGTGTGTGCATGTGTGTGTGTGTGTGTGTGTGTGTGTTTGAATGCTAGCTTGTGTGCACTTGTGTGAAGTGCCATTAGAAGGTGTTAGGTGTCCCTCTTTCTGGTTCCCTGCTCCTTCCTTTGAGGCAGGGTCTCAGTCCAGGAAGGACATAGCTGGGTCACACAGCGGTACTATTTTCAGCCCCCTGAGGGTTTCCATACTGTCCTCCACAACAGCTGCACCAGTTTACGTTCCCACAAGCTGTGGATAAAGGACCTTTTCCCCAAGGGACCATTTTGTGATAAACCCCAAATCGTCAAGGACTGGTTTCCTAGGTCAGAGAGTTACTTGAGGTTGGGGACAGCAGGGCCTTTCTCCCCATGTCCTAGGCTGAGGACTCACTCCACCCCCTCTGCTGTTCCTGGACTGTCAGAGAAACCACAGAAGACTCCAGAGCCTCAACAGGAAAACCATGTCTTAATATAACTGGAAACTTAATGTCCCCATAACTCAATGTCCACGACTTAAAGCCACTTCTATGGCTGTTTATGAATTGTTTGAGTGCCTTCCATGGGGCTTATACCAACTCGCTCTGTCTTTGTAGCTGTCCAGAGAGGCAGGTCTCAGTGGTATCATTTTTCAGAAGTGGAAGCTGAGAATGTTTGAGGAAGGCTCTGTGCCATGTTTCCCGGAGGCTGCTGTGGTAGACCCCCTCAGAGACTGTCCTTGTTAGAGTTACTATTTCTGTGATAAAACATCACGATCAGAGGTGACTTGGGAAAGAAAACACACCGAGGGAAGTCAGGGCGAGAACTGGAGGCAGAAACTGATGCAGAGGCCCCGGAGGGGTGCTGCCTATAGGCTTGCTCCCTAAGGCTAGCTCAGCCAGCTTTCTCACAGCACTCAGAACCACCTGCCCAGGGGTGGCGACCTGAACCCATGGGAATAAAGGTCCCGAATGGTGAGGGAGAGGACCAGGGATGAAAAATAAAGAAGACAGACAGCTGGGACAGGAAATCTTGAGTAATCCAATGACGTAAGCTTATTAAGCAGTACAACACCTTTTCTGTTATTTGTAGGGGGAGTTTGGGCCAAGTTTAGCAAAGAGAACACAGGGTACCTCAGATAGTGATAACCACAGCCTTTCAAGGGAGAGACCTGGGTTCTCATGAACTGTGCCCACAAGCCCTTTGAGGCCGGGGGCCCTACAGTCCTGTGCCCCACAGGCTGGTCTTGCCAAGTTTGCCCTGGTAAGCACACAGAACTAGATAAACTCCCTTTATTCTTTCATCGGTGCCTCTGAGAAAGCCTTGGATCAGTCTCTCAACAGGGATGAACTGACCAGAAATGGTCCCTCCTACATCGATCGTCAATCAAGAAAACGCACCACGGGCTTGCCTACGGGCCAAACTGTGGGGACATTTTCTCAGCTGAAGCTCCTTCTTCCCAAATGACTCTAGCTTGTGTCAAGTTGACATAAAACTAGCCAGCACAGAGATCTTGGCTGTTAAAAATGTACTGGTGACACATGCCTTCAGTCATAGCACTTGGGTGGTAGAGGCAGGCAGAGCTCTGTGCACTGGAGGTCAGCCAGGGCTATGTAGAGAGACCCTGTTATAAACAAACGAACATGTATTTAGAGGAGACAGAGATGTGGCTCAGTTCATAGAGACGGAGATGTGGCTCAGTTCATAGAGTGTTTGCCTGGCGTGTTCAGAGCTCTCTGGGTTCCATCCCCAGCACTGCATACATTTGGTGCCCACCTGGAATTCCAGCACTTGAGGATGGAGACAAGAGGATCAGAAGTTCAAGGTCACCCTTAGCAACGTAATGGGGCTGTGGTCAGCCTAGACTACATGAGACCACGTGACCAGACCAAATTCACTGAGAGAGAAAGGCTCTGGCTGGTTGTGTTAGCCACAGTAGCTGGGAGCCTTCACCCTGATTCCTGACTAACTTTCATTGTTTCTGCTACTGCTGTGGACTTATGAAACCACAGATTGTTATAACTATGCTGGCCTGCCCTGTCACCTGGGCACAAGCTCCGCCCACTCCCAATCTCCCCCTTCCTGCCTAGGCAAGGTGATCTTGGCCTCCTCTCTTTCCCCCAGTCTCTCCCTCCCTCCCTCCCTCCCTCCCTCCCTCCCTCCCTCCCTCCCTCCCTCCCTCCCTCCTTCCCCCCCTCTGTGCCCATCCTTCTGAAGAGGCAGCCTCTGCCTTCTCCTCCTCCCCCTTTCCTCTCTTTCTCTGTCCCTCTATCTCTCTCCCCTCCATAACCCACTACCCTTATACCCTTCCAATCCCCACTCAATAAACTCTATACTCAAACTCTGCATGGCCTATCTGTCTGTCTCCCACCACCGTGGTTTCTCACCCTCAGTGGGACCTGCTGGGCTCACCCCATGCTGCTGTAAATCATAACACAGATGGAGATGTGTTCTGTGCACCATCGCCCTTCCCCCTTCTTTCCTCTTCCTCCTCCTTTCCTCCCCTTTCTCCCTCTTCCTCATTCTTCTCCTTTCTCTCTCTCCCTCTATTAGTCAGGGTTCTCTTAAGGAACAGAACTGGTAGAATGAATGAATTTGTATCTATATCTGTATCAGTATCAATGGATATGGGGGTTTATTAGAGTGGCTTACAGGCTGTGGTCTACCTACCAACAGAACGTCTAAGAATCCAGCGTTCAGTCTATGAGGCTGAACGTCTCAGCTGGTCTTTAGTATATGCTGTAATCTTAAAGAAGTAGGCTCTAATGCCAGTAAAGGGAAGAACTTGCCAGCAAGGACAGGTAGGCAGGCAAAGAGCAAGAGCTTCCTTCTTCCATGTCTTTTATATAGGCTGCCAAGAAGAAGGTATGGCCCAGATTTAAGGCGAGTCTTCCCACTTCAAATGACTCAGTCAAGAAAAACCCCTCACAGGTGTACCCACCCTCGGGTTTTAATTAATCCCAGATGGAGTCAAGTTGACAGCCAAGAGCCACTCCACTCCTCCCCTTCTCTCTTTGCTTTCCCTCATCTGTCTCCACTCCCTCTCCCTTCCTCTTCTTCCTGTTCCTCTGCCCCTCAGATGGGGCATTGCTGTGTTGCACAAATCAGCCTCTAATTGCTGGGCTCATCGATGCTACAGATAAGGATGGGCATTCAGAGGCACTGGCTCAAATTTTCAGGCTCTTGTGTCCCAGGAAAAAGAATCTTACAAGCTCACACGGCTAGAATAGCCTCAGGTAATTAAATAAGAAAACATACAGCTCAGAATGGGAGGGGCCAGTGAGCTGCCCAAAAATGCTGTGCCACCCCTCTGAGTTTTGTGGGTCTAGGGAAGGACTTCGGTCTCTCTCTGCCCACTGGCTTCCTTCCTAGGTTAATCTTGATGCTGTCTGGGTCTCTGCTCCCCTGCTACGGTGGTCAGAGTGGATGGTAGTACAGAAGTGGTCAGAGTGGATGGCAGTACAGAAGAGGTCACTGCCCCCACCCAGATCCTCATTCTCATTCTTCATTAGGCTTCTCCAAACTTTAAAATTACATTTATTGTGTGTGTGCCCGCACATGTGTGTACATGCCAAGGTATAAGTATGCGTTAAGGTCAGAGGACAATATGCGGAAGTCAGTTCTCTCCTTCAGCTATGTGGGATACAAAAGGGAGGGAGCATGGGGCAGACTCATTCAGGGCCGCAGTGTAGCAGCTCTGTTTAGCATATGGGAAGAAGGCCTGGCATCGATCCTTGGCCAAGAAAAAAAAAACTAAAACCGAAAAAATCAATGACAAAGAAGCAAAACAAGAAAGAAAGGAAGGAAGGGAGGAAGGGAAAAGTAATTCAGACAACGTGACAGACAGTGAGCTCCCTGACTCAGACCCCTCTCAGTTTCTAGATTCTGACTCTGTGAAGCTGATGATGCAAACACTCTTTAAGGGGAGAAGAGAAAGCTGTTTAGTTTGAAGTCCATATGTAGGTGTGACTGAGGCCTGGGGACATCCATTTGTGTCTCCTCAAACACCATGTGCAAATGAGATAGTAATTTCATGAACTTTTTACAATAACAAATCAATAACAATACAGTAATGAATCAAGGTGCTTTTAAAAAAATATTTATTTATTTATTATGTATACAATATTCTGTCTGTGTGTATGCCTGCAGGCCAGAAGAGGGCACCAGACCCCATTACAGATGGTTGTGAACCACCATGTGGTTGCTGGGAATTGAACTCAGGACCTTTGGAAGAGCAGGCAATGCTCTTAACCTCTGAGCCATCTCTCCAGCCCTCAAGGTGCTTTTCAAACACCTTGGTGGGCACGCCAAGCAGGTAGGTTAAACCAAGATAGTTTGGTGCTGCCTGACAGTACTCAGCCCTCTGATTGGTGGAAAACTAGGGTTTTGTTGTTAATATGTACCAAAAGATTTTTGTCTTATTAGTCGGGATGTTAGGTATGGTACAGAGTGGGGTGTGGAGTGGCTATCTAGTGAGCTGGAGATGGCCCAGGATAAATTGTAATTAGGCCCTGGGTCTCCAGCATTGGACCTCTCCTCATGACTGAAATTCGAATGAGCCAACCAGCCTTTGAAGGCACAGTTCCTTTCCATGGATTCTCAGTAACAACATGCCCTGTTGGTCACATCACATTTTGTGCATACCAAAGGTGATATTACTCATTAAGTATTATAATATAATATCCACATAACCAGGAAGGCCCGCCCCTAGGATCTGATGTAGATGAGGCTGAGTTATAGGCAGGGCAGCAGTCTTCAGGAGAGTGGAATAGCTGAGGCCAATAAGAAAGAAACCCCATCACATAGAAACTATTAGCTATCATGACCCGTATCTTAGTTCCTCTTTTCTTTTGTACTCTATGTCTGATGTAACATTTACATGTGACATATAATAAGATTATTATGCCTGAAATTAAAAGAATCAAGAACACTGTCTGGTCTAATGGAGTGAAGATAACACATGGAGGAAACATGTATTGTAAATAACCCAAATTTGCATATTTAAAAAGCTAGATTTATATGTTTCCCCTGTATTTATAGTTATTTGTACCCAATGAATTATCTTATTCATATTTGGAGCATTTAAAAAAATATATTATCTTGGCCAGGCAATGGTGGCACATGCCTTTAATCCTAGCACTCAAGAGGAAGAGGTAGGTGGCTCTCTGGTGACTTCGAGGCCAGCCTGGTCTATAAGAGCTAGTTCCAGGACAGCGAGGACTATTACACAGAGAAACCCTGTCTCGAAAAAACAAAACAAAACAAAGCAATCTATTGTCTTTAAATTTTAGTTTTTCTTTAAAATTCTTTTTAGATTTACTTGTGTTCTACTGCATGTGTTTCTGTGCACCTCCTATGTGCACTGCCCTCAAGGGCAGGAAGAGGGAGGGTGTTAGATCCCCTGGAACTGGACTTACAGACAGTTGTGAGCTGACCCGTGGATGCTGGATTGAACCTTGATCTTCTGCAAGAGTAGCCAATGGTCTAAAAAGCTGAGCTATCACTGAAGTCCCCTGAATTTTAGTTCCTCTTTTGTCCAGTTTGGTCTTGTGGCTGTAACTTCAGGTGGATTTGTTACCTATCACTTAGGGAAGATTGATGGTGACCATTCAGATTAACATAGCTCTTCTCTGTGAACATGGATGTGATCTGTTTTACCACACTGGTAGCACAGCAGATTCAGTTTGGACAGTGTTGTGGAATATTCCTTTATACTGTGTGAAGATATGTCAGCTAAATAGTCAATAACTAGGCAGGATTTTCAGGCAGAGAGAACTCTGGGAAGAAGAAGGGTGGAGATACCAGGAGAAGCCAGTCAGATGCTGAATGAGTTAGATATACAAAATGGAATAGAGGTAAAAGCCACATGGTAGGTAGACCATAGATTAAGAGGTATGGGTTGATTTAAGATATAAGAGCTAGAACTAGTTAGAAACAAACCTAAGCTATTGACCAAGTTTTCACAATTAATAATAAATTTCCATGTCATGATTTAGGAGCTGTTGATAGGACAGAAAAATCCACCAACAGTCGGGTTCATAACATCTCCAGCTCAGCCAGATCAGGGCGCTGGGCTTGCATAGGGAGTGCAACCGGCGGGTGGGAGCTTCTTTGTTTCATTAGCCTGCCTGCGGCAAGGGAGGCCCTCTCCAGAACTCCCTGGCCAGCAAAGACACTGGATATTAGGACCAGAAAACACATCTGGGAGGACCAGAAGACACATCTGGGAGCAAAGACACTGGATATTTGTACCAGAAGACACATCTGGGAGCAAAGACACCAGATCTTAAAACCGAAAGACACATCTGGGAGGCGTCCCTCAGCTACCAGGAATCCCTGATTCAGTGCTGTGGTGTCCCATATGGATGGACTTCCCTAGTGTATTCAAGTATTCTGACCCTGTACCAAGGCCACCTAACCAGAGGGGGGAGAGGCTGCCCTCCAGGCAGGTCTGAGGAGCCCAGCAAAGGAGTGCGGGCTCCTTCAGATTGTGCTGCAAGGAATAGCTCCTGCTCTGGTACTGAGGAGATCTACCCAGATTCAGTCAGAGCAAGGATTGGAACAAGTCACCAAGTCTCTCCTAGCTCCATTTGAAGGAAGAGATAGGCAGGCGCCAATACAAGAACTCTTCCAACAACCCGATAGGCAACATGACATCACCAGAATCCAGTGATCCCAAAACAACAAGAATTGAACACCCTACTCCGGAAGAAATAGAAGAAATCGACCTTAAACAGTACTTTATGAAAATAATAGAGGACCTTAAACAGGAGGTAAAAAACTGCCATAAGGAAATGGAGATGACAAACAAAAAAGTAGACGAAATAAATAAATCTCTCAAAGATACCCAAGAAAAACAAGAAAAAGCAATCAAACAGGTAAGGGAAACAGTACAAGATCTGAAAAATAAATTGGAGGTAATGAGGAAAACACAATCCGAGGGAAGACTGGAAATGGAAATTCTGAGTAAACGAACACAAACTTCAGAGACAAGTATTTCCAACCGAATACAAGAGATGGAAGAAAGAATCTTGGACTCTGAAGATACTATAGAGGAAATAAACTCACAGATTAAAGAACAAAACAAATCCAACAAATTCTTAACACAAAACATCCAGGAAATCTGGGACACCATGAAAAGACCAAACTTAAGAATAATTGGGGTAGAAGAAGGAGAAGAATTACAACTCAAAGGCCCAGAAAATATATTAAACAAAATTATAGAAGAAAATTTCCCCAACCTAAAGAAGGATATTCCTGTGAAGCTACAAGAAGCCTACAGAACACCAAATAGACTGGATCAAAAAAAAGCATCCCCATGCCATATAATAATCAAAACACAAAACATACAGAATAAAGAACAGATATTAAGAGCTGCAAAGGAAAAATGTCAAGTAACATACAAAGGGAAACCTATCAGAATTACACCTGCCTTCTCACTGGAAACCATGAAAGCCAGAAGGCCCTGGATAGATGCTACAGACACTAAGGAAACATGGATGCAAGCCCAGACTACTATACCCGGCAAAGCTAGCATTCACCATCAATGGAGAAAACAAGATATTCCAGGACAAAAACAGATTTAAACAATACGTAGCCACAAATCCAGCCTTGCAGAAAGTAATAGAAGGAAAATCACAAACCAAGGAGTCCAACAATGCCCACAATAACTCAGGCATCTAGCGACCCATCACCAGCACAACTAGAAGAAGGGAAACACACAATCTCTACTACCAAAAAATGATGACCGGAGTTAACAACCACTGGTCACTAATATCACTTAATATCAATGGACTCAATTCACCTATAAAAAGGCACAGGCTAAGAGATTAGATACGAAAACAGGATCCAACATTCTGCTGTTTACAAGAAACACACCTCAACCACAAAGACAGACACCTATTCAGAGTAAAGTGTTGGAAAAAGGTTTATCAAGCAAATGGACCTAAGAAAGAAGCCGGTGTGGCCATACTAATTTCTAACAAAGTTGACTTCAAACTAAAATCAATCAGAAGAGATGGAAAGGGACACTTTATACTCATAACAGGAAAAATCCTTCAGAATGAAGTCTTAATCCTGAATATCTATGCCCCTAATATAAAAGCACCCACTTATGTAAAAGAAACACTTCTAGAACTCAAGGCAGCCATCAAACCACACACACTAATAGTAGGAGACTTCAACACTCCTCTCTCACCAATGGACAGATCAATCAGACAGAAACCTAACAGAGAATTAAAAGACTTAATGGAGGTAATGAACCAAATGGACTTAACAGACATCTATAGAACATTCCACCCAAATAGGAAAGAATATACATTCTTCTCTGCGGCTCATGGAACCTTTTCGAAAATTGACCATATATTGGGTAACAAAGCAAACTTCCACAGTTACAAAAAAAATTAGTAACCACCTGTGTCTTATCAGATCACCATGGATTAAAATTAGAATTCAACAACAATGCTACCCCCAGAAAGCCTACAAACTCATGGAAACTGAACAGTCAACTACTGAACCACACCTGGGTCAAGGAAGAAATAAAGAAAGAAATTAAAGTCTTTCTTGAATTTAATGAAAACAAAGACACAACATACTCAAACCTATGGGACACAATGAAAGCAGTGCTAAGAGGAAAGTTCATAGCACTAAGTGCCCACTTAAAGAAAACGGAGAAAGCACTCATTGGTGACTTAACAGCACACCTGAAAGCTCTGGAAAAAACAAGAAGCAGACTCACCTAGGAGGAGTAGAAGACTGGAAATAATCAAACTGAGGGCAGAAATCAACAAAATAGAAACACAGAAAACAATCCAAAGAATCAATGAAACAAAAATCTGGTTCTTGGAGAAAATCAACAAGATTGACAAACCCTTAGCCAAACTAATCAAACGGCAGAGGGAGAACACGCAAATTAATAAGATCAGAAATGAAAAAGGGGACATAACCACAGACACAGAGAAAATTCAGAGAATCATTAGATCTTACTACAAAAGCCTGTATGCCACAAAATCTTGAAAATGTAAAAGAAATGGACATTTTTTTAGATAAGTACCATATACCAAAGTTAAGCCAGGACCAGGTAAACGCTCTAAATAGTCCTGTTAGTCACGAAGAATTAGAAACTGTTATCAAAAACCTTCCTACCAAAAAGAGCCCAGGACCAGATGGTTTCAATGCAGAATTCTACCAGAACTTCCAAGAAGACCTAATGCCTATACTCCTTAAGGTATTTCATAATATAGAAACACAAGAGTCACTGCCAAATTCTTTTATGAAGCTACAGTTACCCTGATACCTAAACCACACAAAGACTCAACCAAGAAAGAGAATTACAGGCCAATCTCACTCATGAACATTGACGCAAAAATTCTCAATAAAATACTGGCAAAGCGAATCCAAGAACACATTAGAAAAATTATCCACTACGATCAAGTAGGCTTCATCCCAGAGATGCAGGGCTGGTTCAACATACGAAAATCTATCAATGTAATCCATCATATAAATAAACTGAAGGATAAAAACCATATGATCATCTCATTAGATGCTGAAAAAGCATTTGACAAAATTCAGCACCCATTTATGATAAAGGTCTTGGAGAGATTATGGATACTAGGGTCATTCCTAAATATAATAAAGGCTATTTACAGCAAGCCGACAGCTAATATCAAATTAAACGGAGAGAAACTCAAGGCCATCTCACTAAATTCAGGAACACGACAAGGCTGTCCACTCTCTCCTTATCTCTTCAATATAGTGCTTGAAGTTCTAGCAATAGCAATAAGACAACATAAGGGAATCAAGGGGATTTCGATTTGGAAAGGAAGAAGTTAAATTTTCGTTATTTGCAGATGATATGATAGTATACATAAGCGACCCCAAAAACTCCACCAAAGAACTCCTACAGCTGATAAACTCCCTCAGTAACGTAGCAGGATACAAGATCAACTCCAAAAAATCAGTTGCCCTCCTATACACAAAGGATAAGGAAGCAGAGAGGGAAATCAGAGAAGTATCACCTTTCACAATAGCCACAAATAGCATAAGATATCTGGGAGTATCTCTAACCAAGAAAATGAAGGATTTATTTGACAAGAACTTTAAGTCTTTGAAGAAAGAAATTGAAGAGGATACCAGAAAATGGAAGGATCTCCCTTGCTCGTGGATTGGCAATTCTACCAAAAGCAATCTATAGATTCAATGCAATCCCCATCAAGGTCCCATCAAAATTCTTCACAGAACTTGAGAGGACAATAATCAACTTTATATGGAAAAACAGGAAACCCAGGATAGCCAAAACAATCTTATACAATAAAGGTACTTCTGGAGGCATTACCATTCCTGACTTCAAACTCTATTACAGAGCTACAGTATTGAAAACAGCTTGGTATTGGCATAAAAACAGAGAAGTCGACCACTGGAATCGTATAGAAGACCCGGATCTTAAACCACAAACCTATGAACACCTGATTTTTGATAAAGGAGCCAAAAGTACATAATGGAAGGAAGAGGGCATCTTCAACAAATGGTGCTGGCATAACTGGATGTCAACCTGTAGAAGAATGAAAGTAGATCCATATCTATCCCCATGCACAAAACTCAAGTCCAAATGGATTAAAGACCTCAATATTAATCTGAACACACTGAGCTTGATAGAGGAGAAAGTGGAAAGTACTCTACAACAAATGGGCACAGGAGACCACTTCCTACGTACAGCCCCAGCTGCCCAGACATTAAGGGCAACATTGAATAAATGGGACCTCCTGAAGCTGAGCAGCTTCTGTAAAGCAAAGGACACTGTCACTAAGACACAAAGGCAGCCTACTGACTGGGAGAAGATCTTCACCAACCCTGCAACTGACAAAGGTCTGATCTCTAAAATATATAAGGAACTCAAGAGACTAGACTTTTAAATGCTAATTAACCCAATTAAAAATGGAGCTCTGAACTGAACAGAGAATTCTCAACAGAAGAAGTCCAAATGGCCAAAAGACACTAGGGTCATGCTCAACCTCCTTAGTGATCAGGTAAATGCAAATCAAAACAACTTTGAGATACCAGCTTACACCTGTCAGATTGGCTAAAATCAAAAACACCAATGATAACCTTTGCTGGAGAGGTTGTGGGGTAAGGAGCACACTCATCCATTGCTGGTGGGAATGCACACTTGTGCAACCACTTTGGAAAGCAGTGTGGCGGCTTCTCAGGAAATTCAGGATCAACCTATCCCAGGACCCAGTAATTCCACTCTTGGGAATTTACCTAAGAGATGCCCAATCATACTACAAAAGCATCTGCTCAACTATGTTCATAGCATTATTTGTAATAGCCAGATCCTGGAAACAACCTAGATGCCCTTCAGTGGAAGAATGGATGAAGAAACTGTGGAATAGATACATGTTAGAATACTACTCAGCGGTAAAAAACAATGACATCTTGAATTTTGCATGCAGATGGATGGAAATAGAAAACACTATTCTGAGTGAGGTAACCCAGACCCAAAAAGATGAACATGGGATGTACTCACTCATAATCGGTTTCTAGCCATAATTAAAGGACATCGAGCCTATAATTCAGGATCCTTGAGAAGATAATAAGAAGGTGAACCCAAAGAAAAACATATAGTAATCCTCCTGGATATTGGAAGTAGACAAGATCACCGGGCAAAAATTGGGAACTTGGGGGGGGGGTGAGACGGGGCCAAGGGGAGATGGGGAGAGAAAAGCATGAAGGGGACAATGGGGAGAGCTTGGGGGAATAGGATGCTTGGGATACAAGAAGGGTGGATATGGGAGCAGGGAAGCATATATCTTAATTAAGGGAGTCATCTGAGGGTTGTCAAGAGACTTGAGTCTAGAGGGGTTCCTGGGTTTCCAGGGGGATGGCCCCAGCTAGCTCTTTGGGCAGCTGAGGATAGGGAGCCGGAAAAGGCCAGATCCTATAGTCATACTGATGAATTTCTTGCATATCACCATAGAATCTCCACCTGGCAATGGATGAAGAAAATGACTGAGCCCCACATTGGAGCACTGGACTAAGCTCCCAAGGTCCTGATGAGGAGCAGAAGGAGGGAGAACATGAGAAAGAAATTCAGGACCGTGAAGGGTGCGTTTACCCATGGAGACGGTGGGACAGAACTAACGGGAGATCACCAACTCCAGTTGGAATGGGACTGATGGAACATGAGACCAAACCGGACTCTCTGAATGTGGCCCATGGTGGAGGCTGACTGAGAAGCCAAGGACAATGGCGCTGGGCTTTGATTCTTCTGCATGGACGGGCTCTGTGGGAGCCTTGTCAGCTTGGTCGATCACCTTCCTGGACCTGAGGGGAGTTGGGAGGACCTTGGACTTAACATAGAGTAGGGAACCCTGATGTCTCCTTGGCCTGGAGAGGGAGGGAAGCGGGGTATGGGTGGAGGGGAGGGGAGGAGATGGAAATTTTTAAATAAAAAAATAAACCATGAAAATAAATAAATAAATAAATAAAAAAGGTAAAAAAATATCCACCAATAGGAGTGACCCAAAAGAAGCCACATTATAGAAGAAAGTAAATAACAATATAATACTTTAAAAAACTTTATTTTAACAAGATTTTTGTTTACCAAATATTAACAACACTGATAGAAACAAGAGTTCAGACCTAGTCATAATCTTATAGTTTTTGTAGGCATAACCAAATCTTGCTTTTTATTTTACAGGTTAGAAATAAAAATGGGGGCTGCAGAGATGGCTCAGTGATGAAAAGGACCCAAGCTTGTGTAGGAGTAGCTGTGGACCTCTTCCCGCAGCCCGGCTCCCAGACACCGTCTAGCTTTACCTAAAATAATTACATGGAAACTGTATTCTTTTAAACGCTGCTTGGCCCATTATCTCTAGCCCTCTAGCCTCTTACTGGCTAACTTTCACATCTTGATTAACCCATATTTAGTAATCTGTGTAGCACCAGAAAGATTCTACCGGGAAAGATTCTAGCCTACATCCGTCTCGGGTCAGAGAAGCATGGCCACTGCCTGACTCTGCTTTCTTTCTCCCAGCATTCTGTTCTGTCTTCCCCGCCTACCTATGTTCTGATCTATCAGGCCAAGATGTTTTCTTTATTAATTAACCAATGAAACAACAGATAGATAGAAGATCCACCTACATCAAGCTTGGTTCTGGTTCCCAGCACCCACATCTGTAACTCCAGTTCTAGGAGATCCAGCTCCCTCTTTCAGCTTCTGAAGGCACTTAACACAGGTGGTGTACAGACATACATGGAAGCAAATACTTATTCACGTGGAATAAAAACAAAATTAAAGGAAGGGAAATGGAAATGAGTTAACAGGAGACATTGCTATCGTATTGTCCACGTGCTTTTAATTAGAAAAATACAAATACTGGGAGTTTTTGTTTTTGTTTTCGATTATGTCTTTTTGAGACAAGTTCTGGCCATGTGACCTTGACTGGCCTACAACTCACAGAGATTCAGCTGTCTCTGCCTCCTGAGTGCTGAGATTAAAGGCGTGCACTACCACACCAGAACAGTCATTGTTGAACTGGTTTTTAATTGTACTATGGACACCTTAGATACTAATTTAATCAAGGAGCATCAGCTCCTAAGATATAAGACGTAAATGCTGCTGTTATCAAAGACCAGTGTCTTTGTATAATTTGTACAGGAAGAGTTGACCCAAAAAATCTTTGGGTGTCTCTAGCTAGAGTAAATGCAGCTAAAGTTTGTTTGTTCAGCATCTAAGTATGCTATAGCATCTTTGACAGTGTCTAATTTGTTGTGTTGATTGGGTCATGTATATTATACTATACATTATTATATGCTATTATATATATGATGAAGATATATGGTAATATGTGGTATTTTATCATGTATTATCTAAAATATATAATATATAGCAACATAAAATAATGTAATTATATACTAATCTATTATAATATATATGTAGTGTATATTAATAGTAAAAATGTTTGTAGAGGAAGAGTTCTAAGGAATTGGATTTAAAATATAGTTACTGCAAATGGAGTTTCCTTTGGAAGATTTGAAATACATTTTTGACAATTTATAAACAAGACTAATGAATTAATGAGAAAAAAATTAAAACAAAGATAATGAAAACACATGAATGTTTTAAACATGAAAACTATTTTTGAGCTAGGTTGAGGTTTTGGGCAAGCAAACAAACAAAAAACATATTAATAGAAGACATATCCTCATTTGCAACGTTACTTAAACCCAGGCTACCATTATCTTATCTGTTAGGAATATGCCAAGTGAAATATGAATTATCATACATAATTTTAACAAGTTAACTAACATAAAGTGTGAAGGAAAGGTTCAGTTAGTTGGAGGTGAAGATGTGCATGGTCCAGCATTTCTGAACTCCACAGGGATATGTTCTCAGGTGAAGTTGGCATGTTTGATATGGGGCAGTTCATCACCTAGGACTTGGCAGACACAAGTATCAGATGAAGTTCTTTTTCTTCTATCAGAACAGAGTCTTTGATGCAATACGCTTTCTCCTAATCCTTTGAGGAAGACTAATTTATAATAGTATACGTTGGTTAGTAGAGAGGGCCCATATAGTTTTTATTTAATTTTTTATAGGCTGTAAAGTACTTATTTTATGTGGAGATGATGGAAATTTTCCAAAAAGAACATATTTTTAATTTAATTTTTTGAGATTTTATTTTATGTGTGGGAATTGAGTTACAGACAGCACCTTGTGGGTGCTTGGAACAGAATCTGGGTTCTCAGGAAGAGCAGCCAGTACTCTTAACAACTGAGCTATCTCTCCAGGCTCCAAAAAGGGTAAATATTAAAGACAAAATTATAGTTAATTTTGATAATTTATCAGTATTATTTGTTTATCTATAAGATCTAATTTTATAGATGGATTTAAAACTAGTCCATTAAAATAAATTCCAGTCAGCATGAAACTTGGCAGGAATGCCCAAATAAGAATAAATTTCTAATCAAAACTTCTCCCATGGTGAAGGCAATGACTGTCCAACAAGCAAAGGCTTTACCCAGTAGGAAAACAAACATAACATTTAAGAATAAAATCTAATCACTGGTTTTAAATGTTACATTCAGTAAAGAACAGTGCGAAGCTCTTCTTTTAAGGCCATTTTAAAATATCACTTAAGAAAAACACTGTTGTGAATAGAATGTCATCTCTGGTAATCCCACCCAATGAGAGTAAAGACTGTCACCCAAACTCTTGGGTCAAATTATGCAAGATTTATTTTCTGTCAGATGGGGCTATCTCTCTAAAGTGGGTTTCAGAAAATAACATTGAGCATAAGAAAAAGTGGGGCTTATAAACCCCCCAAACTTTAACACTAGTTCTTTTTTGGAGGGTTTCTGGTTATGTAGGAACTTGGCAGAACATCTTATCTTACCAAGGTGGAGGTCATGGCATAGGGTGTGGAACATGTCAAATCCAAGAAAATGGGTTAAGACCTGGTCAAATACAAATTTACAGAAAACAGGAATTTATTTTGCTCTTGTAACAAGACGGCTTTTAATCTTAAGATGGAGTCAGGCTGGTCCATCAGTCTCAGCTACTGATTTTTGACCTTAAGTTAAGAACCATTACCTTATACTCAACTTAGTTATATGCAGCTTCTGTAAGTTTTATTTTTTACAATCTTTCTAAAACTTAAGCCTTAATTTAGTCTAACATTGTTCCCTTCTGTTTCTATCCCAGAACAATCTTCATCTCACTGCTCAAAGTTCTTTCCCATTCAAAAGCACTTTTCTTTAAACTTCTTTACCAAAAATACATCTTATACCTATACCCTTTATATCTTCTTTTTCAAAACTTGATGTTTTTATTTTTATCTTTATTCTTTTATAAAAATTAGAAGATATTTTTAATAAGATAAGTTTAAATGAAAACTCAGGAGGCTGTATCTAAAACATAGAAGCCATGTATGTGACATCTTAAATATTTTTTTTTCTTTTTTCTTTACTCTGCTCTCACACAATACATCTGGACCACAGCCTTCCCTCCCTCCACTCCTCCCAGTTCCACAGTATCTTAAATATTTAACAGTTACAAATATATGTAAAATGCATTAGTGGTCTTTTAAAAGCTAATTTTAAATTAATTATTTGTTAAAGATTTTAAGGCATGTCGGAATTGTTTGCCTCTAAACGAAAACATTCACTTCTCATTAGGATCTGAGACATAGGAAACAGAGTAAAGTGTGGTCTTGACTGTATTCCTTTCCAGTCACCTGTTTGTCTTAAGCATGTTAATCATTTAACAAGTATTTACCGAAAATACTTTATCTTTGTTTAAAAACAGTCAGTCAGCACTTGAAAGGCAGAGGCCATTAGATCTCTGAGTTAAAGGCCAGCCTGATCTACATAGTGAGTTCCAGAACATTCAGGGTCTCACGGTGAGACCCTGTCTCAAAAACAAACACAAAAACCAAACAAACAAAAAACTAAAAAGAGAGATGAAGAATTATCCCAAATATATTATGATGTAATGCATTAAGGTTATCTGTAAACTTTAAAATGTTTTTGGAAGTCTTGAAGCAGTTTTTAAAAAAATGACAACTAAAAAATTGTTTAGTATTGTCTCTTACATAGTCCTACTAAAGATACAGATCTGGGAAAATCTGTTTGTTAACTTGTTCATTTAACTGAAAGAGGCAGTCATTGAAACTATCCTTAAAGTCCTTCAAATTCTTGCGTTTATACACATGCGCATGTACATTAACTGCTCAGACCTTGGAAAGAAGGCATTTGCAGTTCAGTGTAAAGTAATTACCCAGCAGAAAGCACTGCACCTGGTGTGGGACTGCATTATCTCATAAACTAATCAATATCCTCAAGCGATAGAGACCACGTAGAACCAAAATTGAGACAAGGATCAAGGAAATAGCATCATGACCAGAGCTTTTGTATATACGTAGTGACACATAAGATAGATTTTTTTTTTTGAGACAGGGTCTCTCTACAGAGCCCTGTATAGGCAAACTTTCTCTGTCCTACCAGCCAACTTCTAAATAACCACACAGAGACTTATTATTAGTTATAAATGCTTGGCCAATAGCTTAGGCTCTTACAATTTAGTTTAACCCATTTCTATTCATTTACATACTGCCATGTGACTCATGGCTTATTACCTCATTTTCTACACATCCTGTCCCTTCTAGGTCTGACTGGCCACTCTTTGCTCCTTCCCAGTGTTCTGTTAGTCTGGCTCTACTGCTTAACCTCTTTCTGCCTAGTTCTTGGCCAATTGGCTCTTTATTAAACCAATGAGAGCAAACCAACATCGCAGTGTTCAAAAAGGTTTATTCTACACCTTTCCCTCCTTTTGTCTAATCCAAAATGAAGACTTAACATGGTAAAATTATATACAACAAAAACGGTTATCAGGTAAGAATTACAAACATCTCCTCCAACAGGACCACACCTCCTCCAGCAAAGCCACATCTCCTTATAGTACCACTTGCTGTGGGAGCCATTTTCTTTCAAACAACTACCACGCACACTTATCTAAATTTCCTAGTAGCTTGGTTTTGAACAGTTGCAAAGATGTAAGCAGTTAGACACACATCTTAAATCAGCTTTTGTTAATTTGAATAGACCTTTATAACCTTAAAATTTTTGTCATCATGTACAGTATATTCTAAAACAGAGTTGCATCACATATATAGTAGGTTGTAGCAAATATAAACTTAGATTTTTATCATCATACAAAAATTCATACTAATCTAAAATACTTTTTTGTGACAGCTTGTTGGCTTTTTATTATTTTTTTAATTTTATGTTTGTTTTGCCTGCATGTATGTCTGTGTGAGGATGTCAAATTCCCGGCAGCTGAATTTACAGACAATTTTGAGCTGTGATGTGGGTGCTGAGAATTGAACCCAGGTCCTATGGAAGAGCAGCAAGTGCTCTTAACCACTGAGTCATCTCTCCAGCCCTCCAATTCAAAATGTTTGAGACTTGTTACTTCTTTAGTTTAAAAGGAGACACAATGATAAATAGAGAGTTCATTAGGACTAAGAAGTTTTATAATTGTTGCTTTATGTAACATGATCATTGGAAGATGGCAGAGTCATATGGCATGTATGTACTCTCTAACCTTAGTAAAGATGGCTGCCCGTCATGTGACTGCTTACATCCTGATGAGTTTACTAGCCAAGATAGAGGAGAACAACATGGTTGCTATCTAAAAACATCCGTTGAGCTATTTTTTTATGAGAATTAAATTCAAGTTACAAGTACACACATACATAGAGTTGAATCTGAGTTACACACACACATACACACAGAGCTGAGTCCAAGTTAATACACACACAGAGTTGTATCCACAGAGACGAATCTAACACACACACACACACACACACACACACCCTAAACAAGGGTTGAATCACACACATATATATCCACTTATAGATTTTTAATTATAAGATTTTTGTTATAAGTTTAAAGCCAAATTTTGTTCCAGATTTTATATTTTTTTAAATCTTATCCAATGAGCAACTTACAAATCCTGAGCTAAGAGTTTATAGCATAATCTTAAGAAATTTGTTTGAGAACAGAGCACAGATAAATCATAGACATAAAGGATTTTTAAGAGTGGAATGTAGAACCTCAGAGATAATAGACTTTGGGATCATTCCTTTGTGTGGTTGCAGAAGTTGTTATAATCTCGGAGAATTTGGAAATCAATTGTGCGCTTTTATGGGTATTGATCTGTCCTGAGGCCAAGCTGTTGTAAGAAAATCCAAGTTCATGGAGGAAGGGAGGGAGAGAATTGCGAAACAGGACAGCATGCGGGCGTGTTCCTATAAGCTCCAAGAGGAGTTGAGAGCGGAAGCAGCAGGACTGCAGGCTGGAGCCAGAGACAGCAGGAGAGTGTAGGGAAAAGGGAACAGGAAGTGTCTTAAGTAGAGAGGTCCATAGAAGGGCAGAGCCGGAGAGAAAGTTGTCCATATGGTGGGAGCCACAGAGCTAGAAGCTGGCTCCAGGAGCCAGAGAGACACTTGTGGCATAGGACAGGGGATGATGGGTTAACAGACACGGAGAAACAACCAGGAACTGAGACACATGGTGAACAGCTCCTAGCGGGAGGCAAGGAAGTTTGCTAAGTGTAGGTCCAGGAAGGCAGAAAGAGATGGAGCAGAAAGCTCTGAGTGGGAGGAAGCAAGGAAAAAAGAAAGCATCTTAGGCTGCCAAAGGCAGTCATGCAGCTCCTGGGCCAGGATGCAGGAGAGAAGGAGATGTCACCATGGGCAAAGCCGGCGGCAGGAGCCAGAGAAGCACATAGGTACCCACGTGGAGGGCAACACAGGCCGGAAGGAATGGGGAGCGGAAGAATCAGACTTTAGAATTTGGAATCAAACTCACAAACAAATGATCCACATATATCTCAGAAGATTTAGGCTAGCAACTTGGTTTGGAGTGGGCATTGCAGGGGTGAACACGTGTGTGCTAGGTGCGTGGGCAATGAAGCAGGCCCGCTACGTGGCTTCCACCACACACTCCAGCAGGATCTGGCTCCAGTTCCCACTCTGCAACATACTTACAGATCATTCGACCTTAATTCAAAGAAGGAACATTGAAAATAAATAGGGAATGGGGACCTCCAGATGAAAAGTTTTTGCAGCCCCATAAACCTCTCCACCAAGGCAATAATCCAAATCAGACCAAATCAAACCAAATTCGAAAAAAAAAAAACCAGGTTTAATGGATACCAATGATCCCGGGTGGCCTTCCAGCCTCCCTACCCCCAGAGAGGAGCCTGGGAAAAAAGACCGAAAACCATGTGTTGTTCTCGAGCTTTCTCAGAGGTGGAGTCTGGACTGATGCAACTCCGAGGGAAGGGGGTTTGGGATGGAACGTTCCACCCAGACATTCCAGATTCTTTGGATATATGGATGCCAGGGGCTGAGGTGATGCTTCCAGCCAAACATTCCAGACTCTTTGGGTATATGGATGATAGTGACTTGGGATGGAACTTTCACTCAAACAAGGAGGTATGTATTGATGAAGTTGCCACAGGTGAGGAAGAAGGGATGGTCTAAGGCCTGAAAATCAAGGAGTCCCAAGAACTCATGGGGACCAAAAAAAGGAAGGAACAAGCCATTCAGTGGGTTGTTATCTCACTGGTTGGGGCCAGAGCTAAAAACCCTGTGATATGGCACCTGATATCAGGACTTTCGAATAAAGCCAAAAGGTGAAAACAGAGCTCAAAAAGCAAAGCCTTAAATGGTCAGAGGTGGGGTTGGTGAAGAGGGTTAACTGTAGCCTCGAAGACAGTAGCTGGGTGTTTCTCCACCTGCAAGAATACCGGAGGGACGCTAGACACTCAACAGTCACTTCCTCTGATTCAGGAAAACCTTTACGAACAAAGGGAAAACTTACCAACTGTTGTTGGATGCTGTGGGTGTTCAGCGATTAGTGAGCCAGGAGGTGAATCTCTTTCAGGTGGACTGGAGATAAGGGATAGAGTCCCAGTGTGGCCTAGACCCCCAACGGGGGAGTATGCGGGCACCAGAATAGCCTACAAAGTCATCTGAAAGACCCCCAGTGTAGGGAGACTCTCAAGTCTTGGGATAACACGACACCCCAGTCACTCATGAGAGACTGTCCTTGCTGCAATCACATGAGGTTTATTGACAGGACAGGAGCCAGTGCACTGGGACCGAGACTCATAGCCCATGCAGGGGTTTGACCCCGAGTAGCTGGGAGATGGGGTTTTTAAGGGAAGAAACCACAACCCAGTAATCCAAAGGGGCTAGGGAGGGCATCATTGGAAAATTCTGAAAATACCAGTGATAACCACAAGGGGGTAACTCCCTGTTCCTCAAGATTATTCTCAAGATTACAATCTAACTTTATCTTCAGCTGGTTCCTGAAACAGAGTCACTGAACCGCTAATCCTAGAATTTTGGCTCTTCTCTTCCTGCTAGAGGGGTCTGGATTTATCCAGGTCTTTCAATCAGCACCACTAAGGTTTTATGCTATGGAGTACCTTGGTGGATCAGACCCAAGGAATGCTGCAGAGATCACATCACACAAAAGATCTCACACAAGAGATTTATTGGGATGGTGAGGACCTTTTAGAGCTTATGCATGTTGCATTTGGTGGCTGGTGGCTGCTGGCTGAGCTGCTGAAAACATACTGGGGCTAACAACCAATAGTCTTTCTCCTCACATCTTTGGAGTTAACAGCATCTTTAGGATGTGAAAGTGGCTTTAGTAGCATGCAAGCCTAAAAGGTGCAGTTTGCCATTCGGACTTAAGGGAATATCTTCCTCAGCTAATTTGCTGAGGGGAAGATGCTTCTACTGATGAAAATGTTTCTCTCAGTGTTACTTTAGATCAAAGCTTGTGTTTGTATCTAAAAGAAAAAAGGGACTCTTTCAGTCTGCAATATGGTTTCTTCCTGCATCTGATAATGCTGGCCAGTCTTTTTTTTTTTTTTTTTTATCTTGGATCTGGCAACACAGACCTGTCTCACATAGCCACGTATTTGGTCATTACTAATGCTCAAATAACCATTTTATCCCTCAAGGCATTCCTAGAGGCCCTCCGTTCTGTCCGGAGTAAAGTTCATAGACACTGATACACATGACAGCTGTTTTACCTAACCTCCCATAAAGTGAGAAAAGCAGAGTTTATCTCTTTGGAACTTTAAAGTTTTAGAATTCAGCTCCTTCTCAGAACATCATAGAGGAAGTCTGCAGAGAGCCCCCGCCCCCTTGAATAAGCTATTGTCTCTGCGAAGGTGTTCCTCCCTAAGCATTGTCTCTGGGTGGGAAGGCAGGAAGCAGAGGGTGTCAGGAGGAGAAACAGAAATAGTTGTTCCTAACCTACTGAGTAGGGGAGGTCACTCTCCCCTGGGTCTCAGCTGCTCTCTTGGAGCAAGAGACTGCCACAGAAGATCCTGTGGGACCAAAGCAGGGACAATATACCTTGCAGGTTAAGGTTTCTGTTTGTAGTTAAAGAATATGTTCCTGTTTGTCCTGTGTTCAATCCTCATAAGTTAAGGTTTCTATTTGTAAGTAAGAATAAGTTTTTGGCCAGGCGGTGGTGGTGCATGCCTTTAATCCCAGCACTCGGGAGGCAGAGGCAGGCGGATCTCTGTGAGTTCGAGGCCAGCCTGGTCTACAAGAGCTAGTTCCAGGACAGGCTCTAAAAAAGCTGCAGAGAAACCCTGTCTCGAAAAACCAAAAAAAGAAAAAAAAAAGAGAATAAGTTTTTGTTTTTCAGATCTGCTGTAAACAGCAAAACATGTTTTTATGACCCACACTAAACTTGAGACCCCATTCTCATGTTGTTTGTCTTCACACTTGTTCCTTCTCCATTATTGAGTCTAACATTGTATACCAGACAAGTCTCTCACTCCTGTAAACACTTTATCTATCCTGTTAAAGGGACTTCAAGTGGCCAGCAGGAGCTACTCTCTAAAATCCCAACACAGAGTGAGACAGCTGACTGACCAGTCCTGGGTGTACCCCAATATACAATATACAGCTTGCCTTAATTGGACGATCATGGATTTGGTCTTTTTTCCTTGTGATTCTCAGGGTTTTTTGTTTTGTTTTGTTTTGTTTTTGTTCTTTATTTCTTCCTTCCTTTCTTTCTTTTTTTCTTCCTTTCTTAGACAGGGTTTCTTTGTGTAATAGCTCTGGTTGTCCTGGAACTGTAGAACTTGCTTTGTATAACAGGCTGGCCTCAAACTCCCAGAAATCTGCCTGCCTCTGCCTCAAAGTGCTGGGATTAAAGGTGCGCACCACCACAGCCTGGAGTGATTCTTAAGATTAACAAGCCAGGGATTTTCTATTTTACATCCCAATTAAAAGAGGTTGCTCATTCATTATTTTTTGTTTCCTTTCTGTTTGGGTTCTCTACCTTCCCCTCCCTCCACAAAGAAGTTGCCAGGCAAATTACTTTTTCTTCGTTAGTGTCTTCCTTTGTGTGACACCGATATTATTCTTTTTTTCCACATCCTCCGTGCCCTATGAAGGTAGACAGATGGAACTGAAATAAATTATATTGACGGAGTCATCCAGGCTCAGGAAGACACATGTTGCATATTCTTTCATTTGTGGATCCCACTTAGAACCTTTAGATATGTGTGTGGTCTGGGGTACCTGTGGAGGCAAGAAAAGTAGGTAGTGGGCCATGGAGCATGAGGAGAAAGAGCTTAAGTAAGCCTAGTAGATATTTTTAATCAATTGATTAATTAATTCATGTTTGTGGCTGTGGGTTTGCCATATCACATGTGTTGAGGTCAGAAGTCAGTTCTGAGTCAATTCTCTTCTTCTACCACGTGGGTCCCCGGGGATGGAACTCAGGCTGTTGGTCTTGATGGCAAGCACCTTTATAGTCATTTCCCACCTCAAGATTTATTTTATCACCTATCTATGCTATAAGAGATGAGGGGAGGGGTTACCTATGTCTTGCTGTCAGAATGAGCCATGTGTTACCAGCAAGCGCCTGATACCTGCATCACTCAGTCATACATGATCACCCTGGGAGGTACCGACCATGCCGAGCACATAGCTGTCATTTGTTGATCTGCTATACCTGATTTGGGAGACACAGCACTATTATTATTATAGTAATTAGAGAGAAGATAGCCCAGGGTGGCTTTGAACTCTCTTTGTAGGTAAAGATGACCTTGAACTCCTGATCTTCCTGTCTCTACCTCTCAAGTGCTGGGATAACAGCGCTCTGTTAGCTTCTGGGAATTACCTCTATTAAGTTGTTCTGTGGGAATATGAGGTGTTTTCTTAATTGATAATTGATGTTGGGGGTGGGGAGAGTAGATCACTCTTGAGGCAGTATCATCCCTAGGCAGGAGGTCTTTGTATAAGAAAGCAGACTGAGCAAGCTAAAGGAAGCAAGCCAGTAAGCCATGTTCCTCCGTGGTTTCTGCTCCAAATTTCTGCCCTGATTTCCCTCAGTGATGGACTATGTCCTGGAGGTATAAACCAAACAAACCCCTTCCTTCCCAAGTTGCTTGGGACATGGTGCATAATAGCAACAGGAAGCACATGGGGAACAATAGGTATGTATGCACCACGACACCTGGTGTCACATGGGGACAATAGGTATGTATGCACCACGACACCTGGTGTCACATGGGGAACAATAGGTATGTTTGCACCACGACACCTGGTGTCACACGGGGACAATAGGTATGTATGCACCACCACGACACCTGGTGTCACACGGGGACAATAGGTATGTATGAACCACGACACCTGGTGTCACATGGGGACAATAGGTATGTTTGCACCACGACACCTGGTGTCACATGGGGACAATAGGTATGTATGCACCACGACACCTGGTGTCACATGGGGACAGTAGGTATGTATGCACCATGACACCTGGTGTCACATGGGGACAGTAGGTATGTATGCACCACGACACCTGGTGTCACATGGGGACAGTAGGTATGTATGCACCACGACACCTGGTGTCACATGGGGAACAATAGATATGTATGCACCACAACACCTGGTGTCACATGGGGACAGTAGGTATGTATGCACCATGACACCTGGTGTCACATGGGGACAATAGGTATGTATGCACCACGACACCTGGTGTCACATGGGGACACTAGGTATGTATGCACCACGACATCTGGTGTCACATGGGGACAGTAGGTTTGTATGCACCACAACACCTGGTGTCACATGGGGACAGTAGGTTTGTATGCACCACGACACCTGGTGTCACATGGGGACAATAGGTATGTATGCACCACGACACCTGGTGTCACATGGGGACACTAGGTATGTATGCACCACGACACCTGGTGTCACACGGGGACAATAGGTATGTAGTGTCACAAGGGGACAATAGGTATGTATGCACCACCATGACACCTGGTGTCACATGGGGACAATAGGTATGTATGCACCACCATGACACCTGGTGTCACACGGGGACAATAGGTATGTTTGCACCACGACACCTGGTGTCACATGGGGACAATAGGTATGTATGCACCACGACACCTGGTGTCACATGGGGACAGTAGGTATGTATGCACCACGACACCTGGTGAATGTGGTGCTGAGACAGAGCCCAGGGATAAGCAAGCACTCCACGAATTGAGCCACACCTCTAGACTAGAGCTTCAGGTTTGTGCCCCTACAGAAATAGGGAACCATGGGAGGGTTTATGAGAAAGAACATCAACGCTGAGGCTTTGTATTTGAAATCTTCCTCTGGCTGGGCCTGAGGAGAATGTTAAGAAAGACAGTGGGATCCTGGAGGCAGAGATGCTGGGATTCTGGGGATGGGGTGGGGAGTGTGGAGTAGCGGGCACAGTAACTGTGCTGGCAAGAGAGAAGACATTTTAAAGAGAGAGGCTGGTGCTATCTCACTATTAGAACAATGGACACAGAGAAGTGAGATTTTATTAGGACTCCCATGTTGGGGAAGGAAGGCTGAAGTCTTGGTGCAGCCAGGGGAGAGCTGGTCTCACAAGGAAGAGATTTCACCTGCTCCTAAATCATTGGGAGAGGTTTCACACACTTCTAAGGAGTTCTCTTCTTTATTATTTGTGTGTTTGTGGCAAGCCTGGGGTTGTGTCTCAGTTTGGGTTTCTATTACTGTGAAGAGACACCATTATCAAGGCAACTCTTATAAAGGAGAGCATTTAATTGAGGTGGTGGCTCACGGTTTCAGGGATTTAGTCCATTATCATCATGGCGGGACATGATGGGGCTGAGAGCGTGGTGGCATGAGGCAGCCATGGTGCTGGAGAAGTAACTGAGAAGTCCACATCTTAATCTGAAGCCAACAGGAAGTGGTCTATAGTACTGGACATGGCTCGAACCTATATGAGACCTCAAAGCCCGCCTCTACAGGGACACAGTTCTTCTAACAAGTAGGACACACCTACTCCAATAAGGCCACACCTCCCAATAGTGCCACACCTTTTGGGGGCCATTTTCTTTCAAACTACCTCAGGTGGTTGGTCAGAGACAATTTGTGGAGGCTTTTGCTGCAAGCACCTTTACCTGCTAAGCCATCTCCCCAGCCCAGATTGTACACACTTCTGCTAACTTGTTACACCACCTTGAAGGAAACTAGAGCCTAGACAGTGATGGGTTAGTGATGGGCGAGTGTGTGTGTGTGTGTGTGTGTGTGTGAGTGTATGTGTGTGTGTGTGTGTGTATGTATGTGTGTGTGTGTGTGAGTGTATGTGTGTTGGTGTGCATGGTGGAGAGGTGGAAGACAACTTCCAGAGCCACTCTCACCCTCAGGAAGGCTGTTCATCTCCTTTGAGACAAGATCTCACATGTTGGGGCTCACTGATCAGGCTATGCTGAATGGCTAACAGGCCTAGGGACCCTCCTGTCTCTGCCTCCCCAGCATTGGGAATACAAGTGTATACCACCCATGGCATTTTTATGCGATTTCTGGGGATCAAATTCATATTCTCATGCTTCCAAGGCAAGTGCTTTATGACCATGCTATTCTTCCACACTTGCTTGTCTCTTTAGTTGAGGTCCTGGGGATGAGTGGCTGAGATTATCATCCTTTTGGGATTTGCCAGAGCCCAGGTTTATGTCCTAAAGGCTCCAGCAATGGTATTACTGTCATTTAGGGGACAGGTCCTAAAGATACATGAAGGAGAAAAGAAGGCCGAATCCGAATGCACAGATACTCGGCAGGCAGTGAGGGGCTAGGGATGCAGCTCTGTTGATGTAATGCTGTCTAACATGCACGAGGCTCTGGGTGCATGTATGAGGCACTGCGTAAACTGGGCATGGGGTGCTCATCTGTCATCCTAGCCACCAGGAGGAGAAGACAGAAGGATCAGAAATTCAAGGCCAGCTTTCTTTGAGGTGTGGGAGTGAGGACGGTGCCTGGCTCTCTGCCTGATTTACCCATGGACACAGCCAAGAGGGGATGTTTTCTAGGGTCAGCAATTTGGGCCTACTGGCCTCAGTTTCTACCGTCTTGTGGGGGTAGCTCCCTATCCACATCCTGACATTTGCATTTCCTGTACCTGGAATTTTCCAGCCAGTTTTCTGGTTTTTCTGGAAAGGACTCTGTGCATCCCCACCCCAGCAGCTAGCTCACAAGGATGACCTGTGCTGACGGCCTTCCTTTTCCTCCATGTGTGCCAGGGACTCTGGGAACTCTGAAGGAAGGGCATGGTGTCCAGGGACAGGGAGGTCCCAGATGTGAAGGTCTCTCTTACAAGGTTCCCACAGACTCAGAATCCAGTCATCTGACTGCGAGAACTAGTTCTCAGAGCCCAGGATGACTTCAATGGGGGCTGGAATATCCCCAGAATTGCAGTGGGTCCTGGGACATTCCCAGAACTGCAGTGGGACCTGAGTCCCTCTCCAGCCCCAAACTTTGTTCTTATCAGCTCCCCTTTCAACCCTCATTGGCAAGTTCACTGATTGCTGCACAGCTGCACTCTTTCCTGACAGCAGAACCAAACCTCTTCTAACAAGGACTAAAGGCAGTCATTCTCCCAGCATCTTCCAGGCCTTCGGATTGAGACAAACATATAGTCTGAAAAACTACTGAGTTCTCAACTCTCTAGTGTGAAGGCCGTATCATGTAAGCCAACCTAATAAATCCCCTTCTAACACACACACACACACACACACACACACACACACTCCATCCACTCTGTTCTCCTAGAGAAACTCACTAATACATAACCCAAGTATGAAAAATAAGAAGATTCCCTAAACTGGAAGAAAATAAAGACAAAACACAAAACTAGAACCAAAGAAGGCTTAGAGAATAGCCGAGCGATACAGACCCCTGAAGGGTGCTTCTGAGCAGAGACAGCATTCCAAAAGGGCCAGATGTGCTCTCAGGTGCCCAGATCACTAAGATATCCCAGCCCCCAAGCAGTCCTGGGGATATTACAACCCCCAAGCACTCCAGGGTCCCACTGCAGTCCTGGGAATGTTCCAGGACCCACTGCAATTCTGGGGGATATTCCAGATCTTGAAATAGAGAGTGTGTCCAGGGGGCACTCAAGGCTGTGAAGGTGCTAATGGTGAGGGAGGAGGATCAGGGTCAGGTTCAGTTAGTAGGAGATATGAGGGTGGGAACAGGGGTGAGATTGGAGTTTGAGGGTGTTTGGTCATGGTCATGGAGGTATAGGGCCAACATTCAAAAGTATAGACAGACAGGTACCTAGAGACATGGTATCACAGACTCACACAAAGGTAGAAATGCTGGTGCCAGATAGTTATGAACCTAGGTGTACAGAAAGGTCTAGGGTAGATGTGGTTATGTCTATTAGTACTTAGAGATCTAGCCCATGTCTGGTCTGCCATCTATCATCTGTCTGTCTGTCTGTCTTCCTATCTCTCTCTCTCTCTCTGTCTGTCTGTCTGTCTGTCTGTCTGTCTTCCTATCTATCTATCTATCTATCTATCTATCTATCTATCATCTATCTATCTATCTATCTATCTATCTATCTATCTATCTATCTATCTATCTCTGTCTGTCTGTCTATCATTTATCATCATCATCTATCACCTATAGATGATATAATGATGGTTCATTTGGTCTATGAATTATCAATCAATATATCCATCCAATCTATTTTCTTTTTCTTTCTTCTTATCACTATTCTCTCTCCTCTCTCTCTCTCTCTCTCTCTCTCTCTCTCTCTCTCTCTCTCTCTCTCTCCATCTGTCTGAATCTGTCATGTCTGTGTGAGTGTTGGCACATGTGAAAGTCAGATGACAACTTTCAAGAATGGATTCTCTTTTCTGTCATGTGTGCCAGGGATCAAAATTAGATCACCAGGCTTGTGTGTCAAGAGCCCTTACCTGCTGACCTACTATCTTGTCAGCAGCTCCTTCTTATCCATGTCTCCATCAAATTTATACATCTGTCATCTATCTATCTATCTATCTATCTACCTATCTATCTATCTATCTATCATCTATCTCTCTACCTACCTACCTATCTATTATCTATCTATCTATCTATCTATCTATCTATCTATCTATCTATCATCTATCTATGTATCTATCATCTATCTATGTATCTATCTATCATCTATCATTTATATATCATCTATCATTTATATATCATCTATCTATGTATCTATCATCTATCTATCTATCATCTATCTATCTATCATCTATCTATCCATCCTCTTCTACTAAGTTGTCCATCAATTCAATGTGTTTATCCATCTATCTATCTATCCTGTCTCTTTCTTTAATTTATCTCCTTAGTTTTTTGAATGGCTTTCTTTCATCCCCCCCACCTCCTCCTGGTCCTCCTCCTTCTTCTTGCCTATTCATTTTCCAAACGTGGCTATTGGGTAAGATAGAGTCAGTTGGTGCCTGGGCTGGAAGTTTTGGGAGAATACAAAAACAATGTTGAAGTCCGGCTGCTTTCCTGACAGGTGGGTGTAGGTGGCCCTGGGTTTCATCAGGGGATCTGAGGAAAATAACTCCAAGCCTATTGTTTTCCCAAACATGGCCTTCCTGAGTCAGACTGAGGAGGATCCCCCAGTAGGTGATTGTATCACACCTTTAAGTCCAAGTGACTTCTCAAGCTTCCCCTTCCAGGATGCTATGATGACGCTCAAGCTCCCTTTCCAGGATGCTGCAATGACTCTCAAGCTCCCCCTTCCAGGATGCTATGATGACTCTCAAACTCCCCCTTCCAGGATGCTATGATGACTCTCAAACTCCCCCTTCCAGGATGCTATGATGACTCTCAAACTCCCCCTTCCAGGATGCTATGATGACTCTCAAACTCCTCCTTCCAGGATGCTATGATTACGCTCAAGTTCCTCCCTTTCAGAATCCAGTCTCAACAACTGTCACATCTACAAAGTATAATACTGTGCCAATCCTGGGGCTTAGCTGTTATAAATGGCATTTTTGTGATTTTTGTGTGTTACTCTTGACAAACAGGACCCTCTATACTTCTGCCACTTGCAGTTGGGCTACACTTATCAATGCATCTCTTTCATCCTTCCCCATCTCCTCCTCTATTTCCTTCTCCCTCCTCCTACTCTATCGCTTCCTCATCTCCCCATCTCCTCCTTTATCTTTGCCTTCTTTCCCTCTCCATCTCCTCCTCTTTGATCAACCCCTCTTTCTCTTTCGTGTCCTCCTCCACCCCATCTCTTCCACATCCTTTTCTCTCCCTTCTTCCTTCATCTCCTTATCCCCCCATTTCCTGTTTATCTCCTGGCTCCATCTCTTCTTGTTCCATCTCCTTTCCCATCTGCTCATCCTCCTCCAATGTCTACAATAGCCCTAGTCACAAGAGTTAAAAGATGACTACAACACAAACACCCATCAAGAAGAGCAGATAAACCAAATGCGCTGTGCTGTGGTGTGGTGTGTGTGTGTGTGTGTGTGTGTGTGTGTGTGTGTGTGACAGAGTATTACTCAACTCAAGAAGGAAGGCAGCTCTGATACCAGCTTCAGTATAGTTGAACTTTGAGGACACAGTGCTCAATAAAAAGGCATCCATAAAGGAACACACACTTACATGATTCCATATATAGGAGGTCCCTAAGTCACCAGAACCACAGAGACAGAAAGTAGAATGGTGGGGGTGGGGAGAGAGTTGAGGGGTTAGTGCTGAGCATTCACAGTTTAGGAAGGTGAGAGATGGGAGGTGCTGTTGGCTGTACACCTGTGAGTGTGTCTAATGTCACTGGATCCTAAATGTTGAAGTAGCAAATTTAATTTTTGATTTTAATTTAAAAGTCTTTTTGTTTTTTATTTGCTCTTGACAATTTAATACGTGTCTATATTGATATGTATACAATGTATCTTGGTCATACCTACTGCAGATTCTTTCTCCCAGTGTCCCTTTGGCCCCCACAACATGTTCCTCTCCTTTCGAGTGCTCCCACTTGGTAACCCATAAGACCCAATTAGTGCTTCCTGTTGGAATGGTGAACGATGGTGCTGGTTCATGAGCGCAGTGCCCATGTCATGTGCAGAAGACAGCATTCACAGTGCTCCTCTCCATCCTCTCATTCTGCCTCTCGGCTGCAGCATACCCTGACCTTTGTGGGGTTGATATAGATGTCTCGTTTATGGCAGATCATTCTGCCTCTCGGCTGCAGCATACCCTGACCTTTGTGGGGTTGATATAGATGTCTCGTTTATGGCAGATCATTCTGCCTGTCTGCTGCAGCATACCCTGACCTTTGTGGGGTTGGGGTTGATATAGATGTCCCATGTATGGCAGAACACTCGACATATTCACTTGTTATCATGCTTATGCCTCAGACCAGTTATGAGTCTGTGCATCTATTGCTGTCCACTTCAGAGACAAAATTCTCTGGCCAACGTCAAGAGTGGCACTAAGTACTCAGTGTCAGTGTGCAGGCACACCTGGCCCTGCCTCTTGGGGACCTGGCAGAGTGCATCACACCCGCATGCAGGGCAGGCAGTACCCCGTCTCTTTAAAAGGTGGAGCTCTGCCTACCTCTTCCTCTTCTTCCTCTTTCTTTTTCTCTCTTTGCATCTTTCTCCCTCTCTCTTCCTCTTTCCATGAAGCCGCTCTGTGTTTTCTTCTCTCTCCCTTCACCGTTCCCTTCCCACACTTCCTTTTCTTCCCCCCAAAAAACGCCCCATGTAAGCTCTGTCTGCAAGGCCCTTCTGTCTCTCGCCCTCTGTCTGTCCGTCACCCACCGTGGGACTCCGTGGACCTGCCAAGGTCCATCTCATGCCATTTTATAACACTCAGCATATTCTACTACAATTAGAAGAGGCCTTGATCAGTGGTTCTCAACATGTGGGTTGCAACCCCTTTACGGGTCGGACAACCCTTTCACAGGGGTCGAAAACATAGACACTTACATTCTAATTTATAACAGTGGCAACATTACAGTTGTCAAGTAGCAACTAAAATAACTTTATGGTTGGGTCACCACAACAGAAGGAGCTGTATGAAAGGGTCACGGCATTAAGAAGACTGAGAACAACTGATCTAGCTCTTTCGGTTTTTACCCCTAATATATGACTCTGGGTTTTAATCATTAAGACCAAGTAGAATTTGTGCTGCTCCTGGGGAGGCAGAGTCGGGGAGGCTGCGAGGGGCAAGATGACACAAAGGGGAAAAGCTGCCCCCAGATCCAGACACGCAGGAGTGAAGGCCACGAGGCGGGTGTGAGTTGTGAGCTGACGGAATCGACCCGGTGGTCGTTTCTTCCTCTTTAAACGGGTCAGGAGGCACTAGTAGGGTGCATCTGAGGCAGAGGTGTGTGCATGTGCGTGGGGGTGTGTGCACCATTCCTGGAACCGAGGGTGGAAAAGTGTGACTCCGCTTATGGGGTGTGGGAGGGGCTGCAGTTGGTGGGTAATTAGGGAAAGAATATTCTCAGATCCAGGAGCTTTCCTGTGTGTGCAGAGGTGCTGAGCCACGGGTTTTCGTGGGGACTGGAAAGCTTTGTGGGCTTCCTGTGAACCAGTCCGCAGGAGGTGCAGAGCTGCAGACAGAGTGGAGTGAGGCCGTCACCTTCACGGGTGGGAGAAGAAGCGGAGGTGTTTGTCAGGGTAAAGAATGAGTGGTGGGTAGGTGTGACCTCGCTGGAGTAGGTGTGCCACTGTAGCAGTGAGCTTTGAGGTCTCCTCAAGCAAGGCCTCATACAGCAGTCTCCTTTTACTGTCTGTGGACCAGATGTCTGCCTGCACACTGCTACAGTCCCACCATGATGACAACAGGACTAAACCTCTGAAACTGTAAGCCACCTCCAATTAAATGTTTTCCTTTGTAAGAGCGACAGTGGTCATGGTGTCTCTTCACAGCAGTAGAAACCCTAACTGAGACCCTATTTTTGTGACTAGAGGCCCCTAAGCACGAGTGAGCGGGAGTCTCTCTGGTGGGATATAAAGTACAGTGGCCGTGTGCCCAGGAGCACTGGGTCACGTGGTAAATCTGTTTCTGGCTTTCTGAGGAGTGGCTGCATTCTCATTGGCGCTGCCCCCGTTTGCACGCCTATCAGAAGTAAGTGTCCTCTTTCTATAGATCCATTATATCTCTTTTTACTTTTCTTTCTTTTTTCTTGATACTTGTTTTTATTTTTGAGATGAGGTCTCACTATGTAGCTATGACTGTTGTGGAACTCACCCTGTAGACCAGGCTGGCTTCGAACTCTTAGAGCTCCGCCTGCCTGCCTCCCAAGGGCTGGGATTAAAGGTGTGCGCCACCATAGCAGGCTGACATTTAGTGTCTTGATCTTAGCCTTTTTGACTGGAGTGAGATGGAACCCCCAAATAACTTTCTGTTAACTCCCAACAACCCAGTTTCTTAGAGGCAGAGTAAAACACAATGTATTTTATGATATTGAGGGAGGGGAACAAAAGAAAAACCTCAATATCATAAAATACATTGTGGCCAGGCAGTGGTGGCACATGCCTTTAATCCCAGCAATTGGGAGGTGGAGGCAGGCGGACCTCTGTGAGTTGGAGGCCAACCTGGTCTATAGAGTGAATTCCAGGACAGCCGGGGCTACATAAAAAGGAAACCCTGTCTCAAAAAAAAAGCAAACAAACAGACAAATAAATAAATAGCTTACACTGCGTTTAGGAGGCAGAGGCAGGACAGTCATGAGTTCAAGTCCATCCTGGGTTATAGCTTCATCCCCTCAGTTGCAGTAACACCACTTCAATGTGCACTCAAAGTACACCTGCTGCCAGGTTAACTTGACGGGAGTGATGGTGGATCAATCAAGAGTGTTTACGGCCCTTGCAGAGGACCAGAATTTGGCTCCCAGGACCCTCATGAGGCAGCTCACAGCTGCCTCTGACTCCAGAACCAGGGGATCCAGTGCCTTCCAGACCCCAAGGGCACTGCATGCAGATAGCGCATATAAACTCACAAAGGCACATACACATCTTCATGGCTCCTCTTCCAGACATGACAGTTATGGTTCCCTGCACAAGTCCTGGATAAAGTCAAGCCAGTAAAAAATCTCAGCATGGAAGGAGAAGGGCTCCTGAGGTAACACCCTTATTAGGGGAGCTATTGGCAGTTGATGGCCTCTATGGAAGGGAGACTCTCCTCCCAGGGTGTGGCTGCTGGGAGATGGCTCCACACCCATGCACATAAGGGCGACACTAATTGGGCTCAGGGAGTTATTAGTAACAATTTAAATTAAAAGACAAGAAATTGGAAGGGAGGAGGAGTGGAGGTTCTAGGGGGAGTTGGAGGGAGGTAATGATGGATGGATATGATCAGATACACTGTATAGGGGCTATAGCGATAACTTAGTGGCCAAGGCTTTTTGCTGCTCTTGCAGAGGACTTGAGTTCAGTTCCCAGCACTCATGTTGCACAGCCACAAGTGTTTATAATTCAGGGGGTCTGACACCCTCTTCTGGATGCTGCGGGTACTGCACTCATGTGTACAAACCCATACATGGGTGCACATAATTAAAAATAAGTATTAAAAATACTTTGAAGAAATGTATAAAACTTCAAAAAATAAAACATATTATTTGAAAAAGAATAACAGCTTTCCTAAAGTTTCCCCGTCTTAAACAGAGTCCTGTCTTAATTGCTGAGGTGTTTTTTTTTTTTTTGTTTGTTTGTTTTTTTGTTTGAGTATACCAAGTTCCCTTGTGTGATAGCTGATACTGACTGTCAGATTGACAGGGTCTAAAGTCTCCTAGGCATGTCTGTGAGGAACTATCTTAATTAGGTTAACTGAGGTAGGGAGACCTAGATTAACTGAGGGAAGTGCCCTGGACTCAAGTCCTAGTGCATGGAAGGGAGAAAGTGGGCCAAGCACCAGCATTTGTTGCTCTCTGTCTCCTGACTGCAGATTCAGTGTGATAAAGACACCCTCCTGGCATTTTGCCATCCAGGCCAGGAGCGACTGTCTTCTTCCAACTGTGAGCCAAGATAACCTTTCTTTCCTTAAACTGTTTTGGCTGGTGTTTTTAGTCACGGTGATGACAAAAGTGGCTAATATAAGTGACAAAGGAAAATAAAAGGTGTAAATTTGCTCACCAATGGGGGGATTCTGAGGGGACCATCCCAGGGGACAATGCTTAAGATTGATGGACAATTTGTCAGAATCTGTAGGCATATCTTTGCAGGATTATCTCAACTTGGTAGAGTATGGTATGGAAGCGAGGGATTAGCTAGATTACATTAGTTGAGGTAGGAAGGGCCACCCTGGAGCTAAAGCCTTTCACAGCCTTCTCAGACTGACTTTTACTTACTATGCACACATTTCCTCCATTTCTATTTATTTACTTGCTTATTTATCTAATTTTAATTAAGTTTAAATCTTATTTACTTATTTTTTTATTTTTTATTGCTTTATAAATAGTACCATTCAAAATTTCCACTTCCTCCCCTCCTTCCATTTTCCTCCCGCTCCCCCACTCACCCTCCTTCTTCCCCCTCCAGTCCTAAGAGAGGGCAGGGTACCCTGCCCTGTGTGAAGTCCAAGGCCCTCCCCTCTTCATCCAGGCTTAGGAAGATATGCATCCAAATAGACTAGAATCCCCAAAAGCCAGTACATGCCGTAGAGACAAATCTCAGTGTCATTATCATTGACTTCTCAGTCGGCCCCAATTGTCAGCCACATTCAGAGAGTCCGGTTTGATCACATGCTTGTTCCATCCCAGTCCAGCTGGCTTTGTTGAGCTCCCATAAGATCAGGCACACTGTCTCAGTGTGTGGACCAATCCCTCGTGGTCCTGACTTCCTTGCTCATATTCTCCCTCCTTCTGCTCTTCAACTGGATCTTGGGAGCTCAGTCCAGTGCTCCAATGTGGGTCTCTGTCTCTATCTCCATCTATTGCTGGAGGAAGGTTCTATGGTGATATTCAAGATAGTCATCAGTCTGACTACGGGACAAGGCCAGTTCAGGCACCCTCTCCTCCACTGCCCAGGGTCCTAGCTAGGGTCATTCCTGTGGACTCCTGGGAACCCCTCCAGGGCCAAGCCTCTTGCCAACCCCAAAATGGCTCCCATATCTGCCCTTCCATCTCAACCATCCCACTCCCCCAAGCTCTCCCTAACCCTCCCTTTCTCCCTTCTCTCTTCCCCTCTCCCTTTTCCCCCACCCCACCTCCACACCCATGCTCCCAACTTTTGCCTGGCGATCTTGTCTGCGTCAAATTTCCAGGAGGATCTATATATGATTTTCTTTGGGTTTACCTAATTACTTAGCTTTTCTAGGATCGCGAACTATAGGCTCAATGTCTTTTGTTAATGGCTAGAATCCACTAATGAATGAGTACATACCACATTCGTATATTTGGGTCTGTGTTATCTCACTCAGGATAGTGTTTTCTATTTCCATCCATTTGCATGCAAAATTCAAGATGTCATTGTTTTTTACCGCTGAGTAGTATTCTAATGTGTAGATGTGCCACACTTTCTTTATCCTTTCTTCCACTGAGGGACATCACAAGAACTTTAAGGCTTTGCAGAAAGAAGTTGAAGAGGATACCAGAAAATGGAAGGATCTCCCATGCTCTTGGATTGGTAGGATCAATATAGTAAAATGGCATTTCTACCAAAGGCAATCTATAGATTCAATGCAATCCCCATCAAAAACCCAACAAAATTTTTCGCAGACCTTGAGAGAACAATAATCAACTTTATATGGAAAAACAAAAAACCCAGGATAGCCAAAACAATCCTATACAATAAGGGAACTTCCGGAGGCATTACCATCCCTGACATCAAACTCTATTACAGAGCTACAGTAATGAAAACAGCTTGGTATTGGCATAAGAACAGAGATGTTGATCAATAGAATCGAATAAAAAACCGATATTAATCCACAAACCTATGAATACCTGACAAAGAAGCTAAAATTATACAATGAAAGAAAGAAAGCATATTTAACAAATGGTACTGGCATAACTGGATGTCAACCTGTAGAAGAATGAAAATAGATCCATATTTATCACCATGCACAAAACTCAAGTCCAAATGGATTAAAGACATCAATATAAATCCGACCACACTGAACCTGATAGAAGAGAAAGTGGGAAGTTGCCTGCAATACATGGGCACAGGAGCCTACTTCCTACGTATAACCCCAGTAGCACAAACAACAAGAGCAACAATGAATAAATGGGACCTCCTGAAACTGAGAAGCTTCTGTAAAGCAAAGGACACAGTCATTAATACAAAAAGGCAACCTACTGAATGGGAGAAGATCTTCACCAACCCCGCATCAGACAAAAGTCTGATCTCCAAAATATATAAAGAACTCAAGAATCTAGACCTTAAAATTCTAAATAACCCAATTAAAAATGGGGTACTGAACTGAACAGAGAATTCTCAACAGAAGAATTTCAAATGGCCAAAAGACACTTAAGGTCATGTTCAACCTCCTTAGCTATCAGTGAAATGCAAATCAAAACAACTTTGAGATACCATCTTACACCTGTCAGAATGGCTAAAATCAAAAACACCAATGATAGCCTATGCTGGAGAGGATGTGAAGTAAGGGGAACACTCATCCATTGCTGATGGGAATGCAAACTTGTGCAACCACTTTGGAAATCAGTGTGGCAGTTTCTCAGAAAATTGGGAGTCAACCTACCTCAGAATCCAGCAATACCAGTCTTGGGAATATACCCAAGAGATGCCCAATCATGCTACAAATGCATTTGTTCAACGATGTTTATTTACTTATTTTTAAAAATTTATTTATTTTTATTTTATGTGCATTGGTGTTTTGCCCACATATATATCTGTGTGAGGGTATCAGATCTTGAAGTTATAGACAATTATGAGTTGCCATGTGGGTGCTAGGAGTGGAACGTTTGGGAGATAACAGCATTTTTTTCATTTAAATTTTTTTTAAATTTATTTTTTAAATAATCTTTTCTCATTTTGCATACCTATCCCAGTTCCCACTCCCTCCTTTCTTCCCACTTCCCCCACCTTTTCCCTATTCCAGCCCCTCATCCACTCCTCAGGGAGGGTAAGGCTTCCCAAGGGGAGCCAACAAAGTCTAACACATCACTTTGAGGCACGACCAAGGTCCTCCCACTATATCTAGGCTGAGCAAGGTATTCCTCCAAAAAGAATAAGTTCCAAAATGCCAGTTCAAGGTTCAAGCACTAGTGATAAATCCTTGTCCCACTGCTAGTGGCTGCACAGACTGCCCAAGTCACATAGCTGTCACCCACATTCAGTGGACCAAGTTTGGCCTATGCAGGTTCACCCGCTACCAGCCCAGAGTCACTGAGCTTTCACTAGCTCAGGTCAACTGTTTCTGTGGGCATTCCTCATTATCGTCTTGACCCGTTTGCTCATATTATTGCTTCTTCCTCTCTTTGACTGGTCTCCCGAAGCTTGGCCCAGTGCTTAGCTGTGGATCTCTGCATCTACTTCCATCAGAAGGTTCTATGATGACAATTAAGGTAATCATCAATCTTATTACCAGGGATGGCCAGTTCAGGCACCCTCTCCACTGTTGCTAGGGTCTTAGCTGGGGTCATTCTTGTGGACTCCTGAGAATTTTCGTAGTGCCAGGTTTCTTGCTAGACCCATAATGGCTCCCTCAATCAAGATATCTCTTTCCTTGCTCTCCCACTCCGTCCCCCATCTCAACCATCCTGTTCCCTCATGTCCTCCTCCTCCCCCTCTCCTTCTCCCATCTCCCACTCCTTCTGCCCTCCCCCCACACTCCCAGTTTTCTCAGGAGATCTTGTCTAATTCCCCTTCCCAAGGGAATCCATGTATGTCTCTCTTAGGGTTCTCCTTGTTTCCTAGCTTCTCTGGGGTCATAAACTATAGGCTGGTTATCCTTTGCTTTATGTCTAATAGCCACTTATGAGGGAGTACATGCCAAGTTTGTCTTTCTGGGTCTGGGTTACCTCATTCAGGATGCTTTTTTCTAGTTAACAGAGTATTTTTAATGAGTTAATTTCTGTTCCTTTAGCAACTTGTCATCATGGCAGGATTGGCAGCTCATGTTTATCATGCCAGCACCTGGGAGGCTGAGGCAGGAGGACCAGGAGTTCAAAGTCAGACTCAGCTTCATAACTGGTTGGAAAACAAATTGGACTATGTGATACCCTGTTTTTAAACAAATGAAAATCAATCAATCAAGCAAACAAATAATATCATCGAGAACAACAACAAAAACTAAAACCAAAAGTTAAAATGCAAACATAGCTAGTTTTTAAAATCCATTTTTATTGTTTTTATTTTTGAGATTATAATATAATTATATTTTTCCTTCCCTTTCCTTCCTCCAAACCCTTTCATATACTCCTCTTCACCCTCCTTTAACTTCATGGTCTCTTTTTTCGCTGCTATTGCATGCATGCATATATATATATATATATATATATATATATATATATGCATGCACATTTATATTCCTAAATATAGCCTGATGTGTGGGTATAACGCTACTTGCATGTATGTTTTCAGGGCTGACCATTTGGTACTGGACAACTAACTAATCGGTGTGCTCTTCCCTGCCGAAGATCGTCTTTCCTGCTCCCAGCTTTCTTCAGTTGCCTGTAGGTTTTGGTGCATGACTGAAGCCTCATGTGTTTCCCTGTTCAGTCTGAGCACAGCTAGTTTTAAAACTATAGGGCATCTTGTAGAGATCTTTCCATGTTGGCATGTTTGTAACTGGGTTAAGAAGTGCAAGTGGGCTGGGGTCAGTACTGAAAAGTCAAGGTCACTGTCCTAGTGAGAGACAGAAGTGTAGTCAATGGACTGTGACCAACTGGGGAAGAAGAATGAAGAGAAAGAGGGGGAGGAGGGAAGGAAAGGAGAGAGAAAGACAAGCAGGCCAATGTCTGAGGCCTCATTTAGTTGGAGGCCTGTGTTTGCTCAGACTTACCTGCCAGGGCCCTAGAGTGTGTCCAAGGATGCTGTGATTTTGAGTGATCCAGTGAGAATCCAGTCCCTTGACCTTCTGGTGGTTTTTGGCCCTGGACCTTGCATCTTTACTCGACTTCTGGTTTCCAGGGATTTTCCATCATTCTTCTGAGTCCAAGGCTGTATCTTTGGCACATTTCCTGTATGTTGGGCCCTGAGGTTTGTTCACGGGTCCTCTAAGAGTGGCCCCATTTTCAGAGAAGACAAATGAAAGGGAAGCATGGGTCGGGTCAGCGAAAAGTTCCTAAGTCCCCGTTTATCAGAAGTTCCAGAGCAGGAATGGAAATGAGGAAGGAGAAGGAGCCTGCTTCTTACTGAAGCAATAGGAATAGAGAAGGAGAGAAGCAATCTGCTGACCTTGTACTCTGTGCCCATCTTGCCTGGCTGTGGGCCCAAGCCTCCGACTCACTCTCTGCTCTGTAGGCCCTTTCTTTTATTCTTCTTAGCTGCATGGTGCCCCTGGTCTATGAGCATCTTGACCTTGTGTCAGCTTTCCGGGGATGGATATTAAATCCTTTCCCCAGCCATATAGTCCCATAATTTCAAATGCACTGAGATGTAGGACACCTTCATGGAAGGTAGGAGGGGTGATGATGGGATGGTGTGAGGCCACATGCTAGTCATGTGGCCCTTTCCTTGGCCATGGCAGAAGCTCATGGCTGGGCTTTGAACCAACTCAGAATTGTTCCTCAGTGTCACCCTGTCCCATGTCAGTGTGGCTGTGCTTTGTCCGTCCTATGCTCAGATCCTTTAAGCTCCTATCACAGTCAAAGCAACACGAGGTCCACTGCAGCCCACAAGGCTCTGATGCCTGCCTACCTGCTCACCCATCCTTTGCCTTCACCTTGCTCACCCCTCACCATTGGGACCTGGCTGCCCGTGGGACCTGGCTGCCTGTGGGACTGTCCAGCTCATCTTTGCATGTTTTGTATTGTATTTATGTATGGTGCATTCCCGTGCACGCATGCCTGTGTGTGTGCACATGTGCATGTGTGTGTGCGCGTGCGTGCGTGCCTGTGTGTATGTGTACAGAGGTCAGAGGAGATTTGGGGTGTCCTGCTCTGCCATTCTTTCTTATTCCCCTGAGACAGGTCTCTCACAGACCCTGGAGCTGGGTATGTATGCACCAGTATGTGCCACAGTGTACTAGGGAGGCCAGAGCAGAACCTTCAGGCTCTGATTCTCCTTCCACCACTTGGGCCCCTGGGCACGGAGTCAGTTCGTTGGGGCGGGTGGCAATTGTCCTTACTGCTGAGTCATCACAACAGTCTGCTTTCCTGGAATTGCTTTGGGTAAGTATACTGCGCTGTGAGTCCCCACGCAGCTTTATTTTCTCTTGGAAACAGCACCTTGATCCACTTTGCTCGTTATCTGGTGGCACTTACCCCTTATCAGCTTGGGAACACCTCACGTAGCACAGGTCTGAATGCCCTTTGCAGCTGGCTTAATGAATGTTCTCTGTTTAGGGCCCTATTTAGTCTTTTTTTTTCTTTTTATGGTGGCAATTTTCTTTTTTTTTCCCCACCTCCCTCCTTCCTCTCTACCCTAACAAACCAAACCTAAAAAAAAAAAAATTATAGGAAGTAATATTTTGGGCTGAATGAGCATAGATAGCAAAGAGAGGGTGGTAAGAAATACAAAACTGTGATTATTAAAACACCAAGTGCCAGTGAGAACACAAATAACACCCAAAATCAATAACACAATGACCACAGCTAACAAATGCATTTCATTAATAACTCTAAATATCAAAGGTCTCAAATCTCCAATTAAAAGATAATGGTTGACTCAATGGATCAAGAAACAAAATCCATCCATCTGTTTCCCCTATAATCATATTGGTGACTACACCAACTATCATTATAGAGTCTTCATCCAAAACTGATAGAAGCAGATGCAGCGCTCCACAGACAAGCACCAGGCTGAGCTCCGAGAAACCAATTAAAGAGAGGGAGGAGGGAATATATGAGCCAGGGAGGTTAAGGTCATGATGGAGAACTCTACAGAGACAGCTGAATCAAGCTCATGAAAACTCATGAACTCTAGATTGACAGTTGTGAAACCTCCATGAAACTGAACTAGGCCCTCCATATGTGGGAGCTTGGACTATCTGTGAGGACCCTGGCAGTAGGACCAGGGTCTATCCCTGGTGCATGAGCTAGCTCATTGAAGCACAATCCCTATGGTGGAATGCCATGCTCAGCCTTAATGCATGGGGAGAGGGGCTTGGTCCTACCCCAACTTCATGTGCCAGATTTTGTTGACTCCCTGTGGGAGCCCTTATCTGTTGGTAGAAATGGATGGGGGTGGGCTGGGAGGGAGAAAGGGGGAGTGGGAGGAGGGATGGAAGGGAGAACTGTGGTTGGAATGTAGAATGAAATTTAAAGAAATAAATAAAGAAAGAAAGAAAGACATCTTAGTTCTAAAGACAGGCACTGCCTTAGAGTAAGAGGATGAGCAAAGTTTTCTATTCAAATGGGACCAGGAAGCGAGCAGGAACCACTATCCTAATATCCTATAAAATAGACTTCAAACTAAAACTAATCCGAAGAGTTGAAGAGGGGCATCCCATTCTAACCAAGGGAACGGTTGACCTAGAAGGTCCTAAACATATATGCACCAAACTCGAGGACACCCAAATTCATTTGAAAAAAAGTATCATTTTTATCCTGTAGTAACTACAGAAACCAGAAAATAAAACAGAACCATTGTCAGGATTGGGGGTTGGGAACAGAAAAGAGGAGGGGGACAGCAGAGTACACGTGATCTGATAAGGGACATGGGAAAGGGGGTTCCTTAGGACGGTAAATACAGAGGAAAGGGGGAAGAGGGTAAAGGAATGGTAGGACACGTGATCTGATAGGGGACATGGGAAAGGGAGGGCCTCTTTAGTGAGGCAGGAGGGAGGTCAATGTAGAAGAATGAGGGAAAAATGTAATAACAGCAAATATGTCTAAAAAACTCATAACGAATTATAACATTAGTTATTTACCTAATAAAATCCCCTATAACACACATAATCCTGTATAGAAATATATGCATATAGTTCAAATGGCATTTTTCTTCCAGGCTGACAATGCTTCCTCCAAGCACCAAAACACCAGTTAGCAGAAAGTCCAATACAAAGCATGAGAAGACCTCCTTTGTGATTTTTGATCAAGGTTGTCCAAGAGACTCTCAAACCATCCAGATTATTGCTATTGCCCTTGGTTGTTCCCCAGAGTTGGAAGATAAATCCCTATTGCTGAAGCAACCATGTGCTTCAGAGACAGGGCCCAGAGGCCTCTGAGCTGGAAGTACCTGAATGCCTCCTCCCCAAAGACTAGTTTCCATGGTGTCAGAAGGCACCATGAGATCTTCCAAAGAGAAGAGGCTACCAATAGTGCCATCCAGTGATGGTGCCTGTGAACCACCTCAACCAGCATGGCATGATAGACCTAAAGGTACAGTAGCGGTACACATATCTTGGTGGCAACCAACAGCTTTCTTATTGGACTTAAGACCTGCTTAACAAGAGGGAGACTATGTTGGAAACCGACCCAACTACTCAGGACTAGTGCACTCATGGTTTCTGGAGGAGAATCTATGACCACTACTTTACTAAACCAATATAATCCCTAACAACAATCTATAAACATTAATCATTGTACCCACAGATAAATGTAATCTTCAACCCTCACCTAGGAAACTTCCCTTTGCAACAGATGGAAGCCACGAGAGAAAACCACACCCAATCAAAATGCGGAGTTGTGGAGTCCAGTCCCAAAGGGCACATCACCTAAGGCTCAGGAAATATTGTGGGAATACGGGAAGACTGTAAGAGTCAGAAGATCAGGGAGCTAGCAATGAGATTGTGTCTCCTGGGAATGTCAGAAGCTACACCTACAAAGTCTCACAAACATGACTGCACACATGTGAGCAGGACAAGGACGATAGACATGCCAAATGGATGGGGTAAAGTCCTCAAGGCCCCAACCCCTACAAAAGAGCTATAGGCAACTTAGGAATGCGGAGTAGGAAAAATAGTCTTCTCCAGGGTTAGTCCTGAAGACAAGCATTTGAGTAGCCTTGTTCAGGCTGAGCAGGTTAAGTTTGCGAACTATGTGTATATACATATACATAGACATAGACATATACACATACATATATATATATATGAATTTGTGTATGCATATATAGAATCGTGTAGCAACAATTAAAAACAGGAGAGGTAATGAGCAGGAAGAGAGCAAAGAGGGGTTCATATGAGTGTTTGGAGATAGGAAATTTAGGGGAGAAATGATGCAATTATTTTATAATCTCAAAAATGAAAAAATACACATAAGAAAGATACAGAGACAATATGAAGTTGGTGGCATAGAGGTTTCCATGAGAATGCGCCCCCACCTCTCTTATAGGCTAATATATTCTTGCTTCTTCTTCAGTTGGTGGAACTGTTCGGAAAGGATTAGGAGGTTTGGCCTTATTGAGGTATGCCACTGGGGGAAGGCTTTGAGGTATAAAAAGCCCCCATCCTTCCCTGTTAGCCTCTCTGTCTGCTTTGTGGTTATTGTCTTAACATGTGAGCTCTCAGCTACCGTACCAGCACCGTGTCTGCCTGCTGCCTTCCTTAGTGTTGGGGCGGCTGACCAATCCTTTGTCGGCGTGGCCGCTCCAGGGGCAAAAGATACCTTTAAAAGAACCGGGTTTGGGATAGGTCCGCCCCTTCTTCTTCCACTTGGTTCTCTGCATCGTAAGTGTATCCCACTTTCTCCTTTTATTAAAACTGATTTATTCTAAAAAGGCTATTTTGGTTATTTCCAATCTCCTCCGACCGCCGCATCACCTTAGCTACCGCCCCAGCACCAAGTCTGCCTGCTGCCTTCCCTCAGCTACTGCTCCAGCACCATGTCTGCCTGCTGCCTTGCCCCCCACCTTGAAGGCCATGGCCTCACTTTCAGAAAATACAAGCAAGCCGCCGCCAACTCTTCCTTTTGTAAATTGCCTTGGTGTTTTGTCACAGAAATTGAAAAGTTACTAAGACATTTCGGTGTAGAGAGATGCCGGCGAAGCCGAGAGTTAGGGAAGGAGTGTGAATATGATTAAAGATATATTGTATGATTTTTCTCAAAAAAGTGCCTGCCCAGTATGCACGAAGCTGCGGGTTCCATTCTCGCAGCACATGAACTAGGCATGGCGGTGCACACCTGTCAGCCCAGGACCCTGGAATCGGAGACAGGAGGACAAGGAGTTCAAGGTTATTCTTGACTGAATAGTGAGTTTGAAGTAGCCTGGGCTACATGAGGTGCTGTGTTTTAAAGAAGAAAAGGAAAAGGACAAAGGAACAACCACCAAGATGTGTGTGCTATGGTATTCTACAGAAAATGTTTCCACTTTGTTTCTCTATGATGGAAAAGCAATTTTACTTCAATGATAAAACCTCAGATAGCAATTTACATTAAGATCGGAGGATTTCCTTTGGTGCTGGGGGCAGGGCTAGGGGTCAAATGTAAGGCTCTAGGAAGCTGTTGAGCAATAGCACCAGCTGCAAAGAATTTTTTTTTTTATTAATCACGTTATCCCCCTCAAAAAAAATTCACTTGGCTGTAGGTTTTCTTTTTCTTCTCTTTGTGGGCCCGCCACCCAGCTCTCAAATAAACACACAGAGACTTATTCTTACTTATGAATGCCTGACCTTAGCTTGGTTTGTTTGTTGTCAGTTTTCCAACTTAAATTATCCTGTTTCTTTTTAACTGCATTTTGCCTCTGAGCTTTTTACCTTTATTTATTCTATATATGTTTCTTTCCTTCTTACTCCATGGCTGGCTGTGAGGCTGGGTGGCTGTCCCCTGGTGTCCTCTTTTTTTTCTTTTCTCTCTTCCCTAGATTTCTCCTCCTATTTATTATCTCTGCCTGCCAGCCAGGCCTATCTTTTCTCCTACCGTGCTATTGGCTGTTCAGCTCTTTATTAGATCAATCATGTGGTTTAGGCAGGCAAAGTATCTGCTTTGCAGAGTTAAACAAATGCAACATAAAAGAATGAAATACATTTTTGCATCATTAAACAAAAACCCCATGACATAAATGAATATAACACATCTTAAAATAATATTTCACAACACTGGGCTGGTGCCATTAGGATTTTGGATGCAGGAAAAACGGTTGTGGTGTGTGCATACCAGAACACTCTTAGCAATGGATTAGATCACACAGAGGTTAATGGAAAAAAAAAAGGAGTTGGAGAGAGTGGGGAGGAAGAAGGAAGAGGAAAGGAGGGTGGCAGAGGAGAGAGGAAGGAGAAATAAAACTAGGTTTGGGGCTGCAGAGATGGCTCAGCGGTTAATAGCAAGGGCTGCTCTTTCAGAAGGTGAGGGCTCAATCCCCAGCACCCATATGGCAGCCCACAACTGTATGTAATTCTAGTCCGGGTGATCCAATGCCTTTTTCTGGCCTATAGGGGCACTGTACACACATGGTGCATATACTTGCAGGCAACCCCTACCCCCAACACACAAAATAATTGAATAAAGTAATTTATAAAATCAAAAAGAAAGCCAGGCTTGAATGCACAGCCCTGTTGTCCTGGTTAGTCTTTTTGTTTTGTCAACTTGACAGGGTCCTCTGGGAAGAAGGAACCTTTTCTTAGAAAACGGCTCCATAAGGAAATCATGTGCATTGTAGGCAAATCTGTAGGGGCATGTTCTTGATTGATGATTGACGTGGGAGGGCCCAGCTCACAGTTGGTGGTGCCACCCCTGGACAGGTGGTCCTGGATTGTTTAAAAGAACCAAGCTGAGCAAGCCATGGGAGCAAGTTAGTAGCAGTGTTTTTCAATGCCCTGTGCTTCAGCTCCTGACTCCAAGTTCTTGGGGTGAGTTTCTGCCTCAACTTACCTCAGTGATGGAGTGTGACCTGAGAGTTTTAAGCTGAAATAAACCCTTTCCTCCCCAAATTTCTTTTGTTCATGGTGTTTTATCACGGCCATAGAAACCACAGCTTAGACATCAGAGGCCGATGTAAAAGTACCATAAATTCAAAGCTAGCCTGGGCTACAGAATGAGTTCAAGGCCAGCTTGAGTAACTTGGTGAGGTCCTGATACACACACAAAAAGATGGCAGGCTACTTGCCCACCATGTGCAAGGTCCTGTATTCAATGTGCAAATACAAACAAATAAACAAATATATGAATAAATAAATAAAAGTCGGCATATTGAATGAATCGTGAAAATGTGCTTATACATCCCACCAAGAAGCATGGACAAGGCATCCACATCAATTAAGGTAAAAATTAAAATGCCACATAACTCTGGTAAAAGCATTTGTCACTCACACCCAGTGGCCTGAGTTGGGATCCATAATTCATTTAAAGGTAGAAGGAGAGAACTGACCCCACAATATTGTCCGCAGACTTCCACATGCATGATGTGGCATGTACACACACATACACATCATGCATACAATAATAAGTTAAAAAAAAACCTTTCCCAAGGATTCAAAATGAAAAACTTAAGACTAAAAATGCTGAGCCAATGCACTATGCATACACACCAACAATTAATAATAATAAAAAAGAAAGGCACTCTGTGTCTGGACTGGGCACATGGCTTAGTCAACAAAGTGTTTCCCTTGCAAGAATGAGGGCCTGAGCTCAATCCCCAGGATCCATGTGAAAAGGCCATGTGTAGTGGTATTTGATTTTTAACTCTATAGGCCAGGAGGTGGAGACAGGAGGATCTTTGGGGTTTCCTGGCCAGCCAGCCTAGCCACCCAGGTGAAAAATCCTGCCTCAGGAAACAGAAAAGTTGATGGCTCTCAGGGAATGACACCTAAGGTTGACTGCTGGCCCCACATGCATGTTCACAAATGTGTACACACCAGGAATAAACACACAAAGAGGTAACTCTCAAATGGCACCAAGGATGTTTGATAAAGCCCCATGAAATATATAACTTTATATTTTATATATATGTAAATATATAACACACACATACACACACACACACACACATATATGAAGGTACGCCACTTGAAGTGACAACGCAGTGCTCCCCAAAAGAGACACAGACCATGTAGCAAAAATTCTGGTACCAGGCACGAGAAACCTCCATTTGAGTTGTTGGTCAGGGGAGTCTAAGTGATTCCCCCAAACAATACGTGCTATTGCTGGTGCCTTTGGTTACCTCAAAGAGAATGAAGGTAAGTTTCTCTCACTGAAGGCACTGCATACTTGGGACACAGAATTTGGAAAATTCATGCTTGATTTGACCTGAAAGCCTTCTTCCTGCAGTCCAGGTTTGGCCATACAGAAGGTGTTATGCAAGCTGCTAAGAGCGGGAGTACCCAACAGTCCCACCCAATCGTGAAATCAATGAGTTATAACAGGCATGATAAGACACACCTAAATGTGCAACAGTGGCATTCAGACAGCAACCAACAGCTGTCTAATTAGATGAAAGGTCCACTCAGTAGGCCGGAAGTCATGCCTGGTGCTATCTGGGGCTAGTGAGGTCATGGATCTCAGGAGAGAATCTGTTATCAGGACTTTGGTAGATCAACATAATTCCTAACCACATTATAAAACTTATCCTTAAGCCCACAGGTCAGTGTAATGCTCACCTCTCATCAAAGAAGCACCTCTACAATAAATAGAGACTATTGCAGAAAACCAAAAGAGATCATAATACACAAATCGAATTGTGTGGAGCACAGCCCTAATGGCTATATATACTACACAAGCCCTGCGCCTAAGGCTCAGGGAATATCAAGGAAGAAAGGATAGAAGATTGTAAAAGCCAGAAGACCAGGAAGTCTGCTGTGAAACTGTATCTTCAAGAGGTGTCAAGGGAAGCTACACACCCATGATACTTCAACAGTATAGCTGTGCAAACAAGTCCTGAGCAAGGGCAGTATCAATAGACACACTAACTTGAGAGGGGGCAAACTCATGTGGTACAACCCCTAGACTAAGCACTATAGACAGTTAATGAGAACTGAGGGTGGGGGAACCACTCTTCCTCAGGGATGAGTCCCCTATCCAGCACCAAGTGGTCAGTCTGAAATCACACACACACACACCAGCTACCCTAAATGGACTTAGCAGGCTATAGTTACTTATTTATGCATTCATATATGTAACAATAACTAAACAGAGGCCATCAATTTGCATTATAGGAGGGGGCATGGGATGTGTTTGAGAGAGGGGACATGGAAGAAGACAGAGGGAGAGAGAGACAGAGAGAGAGACAGAGAGAGACAGAGACAGAGAGAGAGACAGAGAGAGACAGAGACAGAGAGAGAGACAGAGAGACAGAGAGAGAAACAGAGGAAGGGAGAGAGCAGATACAGAGAGGAGAGACAGAGAGTAGAAGAGAGAGAGAGAGACAGAGAGAGAGAAAGAGAGAGAGCAGAGACAGAGGAGAGACAGAGAGAGACAGAGACATATAGAGGGATCAGAGAGAACAGAGACAGAGAGATAGACGGGGAGACGAAGAGAGTGAGACAGAGAAGAGACAGAGTAGAAGAGAGACAGAGAGAACAGAAGAGAGAGAGAAGAAGAAGAGAGTAGGAGAGAGGAGAGGAGAGATGAGAGCACAAACTCTTTGGGGAATCAACGAACAGACGAATTACAAAGCATTCCTCTGCCTTACAGGAAATTTCAAACCCTGATTGTATTTCCCCTAAAGCTTCAAATAAAATCCTGCAGAAAAACAGGAGAAAAGTCACCTATTGTCCTACTAAGTTGTGTTACGAAATTACTCATGAAAGATGTGGGAAGATAAAGAGAAGACAGAACAAAGCAAATAAAAACCTGTGAAATCGCAGGAGTATGCAAGTTATTGTTGAAAGCGATATCAAATCAACCCCCCCACCCTAACCCTACAATGTCACACTCCAGCCAGGACACTTACGACAAGAACCACTGTGAGGAAGAATTCGATGAAGAAAATGTAACTTTTAACCCTGGTCCCAGTGACTGAGGATCCCACCACAAAACATCCTATGGAATCAAATGTTTCTTCCCCTGAAGACCTCAAACCACCAGTTCCTCCTCTGCAGACTTCTGAGCAACTCTAAGCCTCAAGGATATCCAGAGCCCTTCCTGCAGGAAGGCTGTCCTGCCTCCTATTAAGGGTGTGTCCTGGAAAACTCTTCAGGACTGGTGTTATCACCACTTGAATATGAATGACAAGAAAATTGAGGTTTATTTAAGACTTCGGAGACATTCATATTCTAAACAAAAAATGTTATATTCCTAACACATTGCTTGAGGCCGGAATGAATCTGGTTCCCAAGAAACCCAAGATAGTCACCAAAGGATCCAGGCCTCAAGAAAATAACCAAAGTATGAAGAGAGAGGAGAGTGGTATAGCTGAAGTTGTAACCAGTCCAAGAGTCCATGTTTGCAGCCTGGAGAAGAATTGCTAAGAGAGCCTTTCAGCCTGGGGCTGTGGTTCATGTCCTTCTGCATCTGTGGAGGCCTTTCTGCTACAAGCCTCCTGATCCAGGTGGTGTGTCCTCCACAGCAGGCGGCTCCCTGCAGATAGGACAGGCTGGGTTCGCCTGCAATTTGACACTGATCGGAACTTTGTTTGACACTGGTCAGATCAAGGTTCCAGACATTCCCCAAAGGATGATTTCTCTCTTCCTGTTGCCAGCCTGTGTTTTCCAGGAGTGGGAGCTAAAATGCTGTGTCCTGAATGTGTTCAAAGCAAGATCATGAGACACTTTACAAGAGAGAGAAACTTATGGGGAGTTACAATATGCTATCCTCAAATATGCCACCTTAGACAATGTCTATTTATTCTGATCTAAAGGGAGTGGAAGAAGCAAAGAGAAACTCTTGTTCCCTATAATGGCTAAAAATCAGGACATCAATCTTCAGAAGTCCCCCCTGCCCCGTCTCTACCAGGACCGTGGAGTCTATAGACAAGTCAGCATCTAGCTATCTAACAACACACCGCTGAATTCTAAGGTCTTGGGCATGTCCTGATGGTTGATGGCCTTTTGTTGGACTTGTTAAATGCTGTATGTTTTTTCATATCTTTTTTGGGGGGGGGGAAGTAACTTCAAATTAGTAAAACAGAAAGTACACACACTATGCCTCAAGCTTTTTCTATTAAAATGACATCATGCTGCTTTAAAAAACAAACAAACAAACAAACAAACAAACAAAACGAAAACCCAACCAAAACAAAAATGTGTGAATGGATCAGATATTCTGTGGTATGTGTAAATGTGTGTGTGTGTAGGTCATGTATATTTGCACTTGAAGGCCAAATGTCAACCTTAGGTGTCATACCCCAGAAGCTGATCCCTTTATTTTATTTCTTAGTATTTGTTTTTATTTATGTGCATGCCTCTGTGTATGGATGGGTGTAGTGCCCTCTGAAGACAGAAGAGGGAGATGGGTATCATGGGACAGGAGTTACTGATCCTTGTGAGATGCTTGACATGGGTGCTTTGAAACACTGAGCCATTGTCTCTTCAGATCTCCCCTCCAACATTACTTTTTGAGACAGGATCTCTCACTGGGAATTGGTCCTTGCCCACTTGACTAGGCTGACAAGCCAGTGAACCATAGAGACCTCCTGTGCTTGCCCCCAGCTCTGGGATTCTAAGTACACACTGCCAAGCACAGGTTTTCTTGTTTTTTCTTTCCCCATGTTGGTTCTGGGAATAGAACTCAGTTCCTTACACTTGCAAGGCAAACACTTTATCAATGGAGTCAACCCCAATTCTGTGTATAATGGTCTATCCTGTCCCTTTAAGAGACAAGTCCCGCCCCCGCCCCCTCCACCACCGAGGCAGGTAGATCTATCTTCCTTCCTGCCTGCAATCTGAGTCCCTTCCTTTCTGTGTCTCTCTCTTGAAGAGGCAGCTTCTGCCTCGGTCCCTTCTCCCCACTTCTCCCCTTCCCCTTCTGTTTTTTTTCTCTCTCTCCTCTTCTCCCTTCTCCCCTTCCCCATTCCCCTTTCCCCTCCATAACTTACTAAATAAATACCCACTTTTTCTGCATGGTGTGCCTATCCATGTCTCTGTCTCCCACCCACTACGTGGCTCCCTGCCTGGAACCAGCTGCCTTTGGATACCTGCGGCGTGGTCTCATGACGTGCCTATCCTTCTGTCTCTCCTCAGGGGGACTGCCTGCCCTGCTGAGGTCTCTCAGGTCTCACCTGCTGTGCAGCTCTCTGCCTGGGATCTGCTTCATGGCCTGTGGGCCACTCAGGGACCTGCAGCATTTTACTTAAACCATAACACTGTGGACAAAGTTATTTGAGAACATTGTACACTTCTTGGGGGAAAGGAAGTGTTTAGATTATTTGTGGGTTTTGCTCTATTAAGTTATACATGTGAATTCTTGTAAATCCTTTCCCCATCCAAAAACAAATCTGTGCGGTAAAGTAAATATCTTGAAGTGATATCAGTGGGTAAAGGAGTTAATGCAATTTATTTGTTGAAAGTAGTTATTAAATCACCCCTAGCAATTGGACCTATCTACTTATTTGTTTATCTACCAAGACAGGGCCTCATGTAGCCCATGCTGGCTTCGAACTCAGTATGTTGTATTAAATTTTTGATCTTCCTGCCTCTACTTCCTGAATACTAGGATGACAGGTGTGGGCCACCATACTCATTTATGTGCTGCTGAGGATGGAGCCTTGGGCTATGTGGATATTACTCAAGCACTATACCTTTCTGTATCTCCAGCTCCTGACTGAACCAACTTAAAGCAGGAACGTATGCCTTCCCCATGCCTTTGTGCTGTGCCCCCTGTGCTTTGAGTTGTTGGTTCATGCCTTTAATCCTAGCAGTCAGAAGGCAGAGTCAGGGGCATCTCTGTGAATTTGAGATCAGCCTACTTTATAGAGTTAGTTCCAGGCCAGCCGGGGCTATATAATGAGACCCTGTCTCAAAACCAAAACAAATTTTTCAAAATTATGTGTATTTCTGTGTGAGTGCAGTGCTTCCAGAAGCCAGAAGGGGTGCCAGATCTACATGGAGCTGGAATAAAGGTCGCTGTGAGTCAAAGCTGAGCACTGAGCTGAGGTCTCCTGGAAGAGGACTCTTGGAAGCTGACCCTTCATCTCTCCAGCCCTGAGGATTTTCATTTTTGAATTATTCCTAAACTTTTAGCTTTCTGATGTTTGTAGTGCAATTGCCTGTGTGTACATGTGTACATTGAGGCCAGAGATAGGCATTAGGAATCTGCCTCTGCTTACTGAGGTGGGTTCTCTTGATGAACCTTTATGGATTCTGGCTAGTTTAGATAGCCAGTTTGCCTCAGGAGTGTTGGATCTACAGGTGGCTGTCACTCCTTCCTGTCTTTGGGTGCTGGGGATTCAAACCCTGATTCTCATGGTTGCATGGTCAACATTTCATCCACTGTGCTGTTTTCTACAATCTTAATTTTTCTATAGTCATATATATTATTGTAAACTGTAATTTTGAGCCAGGACCTTATTGTGTAGCTCGGGCTAGCCTTGAACTCTGGATCCCGCCGCCACAGCCAATAATGCTGACATTTGGGTATGTGCCACACACCCAGTTACTTTTAAAACTTAAACTGAGGACTTGTGTCTTGGTTAAACAAACCTTCTTTTCGTATACAATAAAATCTTATTCTGCCATATTAAAAACAGAACAGACAAACCCTGAATTTGTGACATTTGCATGGAAATAGATCGGATTGTAAATCATTATGTTAAGTGAAATAAACCAGACTGGGAAAGGTAAAAGAGCTTGGCAAGAGGACCAGCAAGCCCTGCACCCACTTCTCCTCTCCCCCAGGGCTGGGTGACAGGAGCAGGCTGCCATGCCCAGCTTCCGTGGGGGTGATCTGAACTCAGGTCCTTGCCCTTGCTCAGCCAGCGCTTTACTCAGTGAGCCACTTTTTTTTTTTAATGTTCTCTGTTGTGCGTGTTTACTGTTTGGATACAGCACTCAGCATAGTGTTGCGTTAGTAGAGAGTGTTTGGTGTACAGTGTTTTGAAGCTTGTTGCCTAGTAATGACAGGCTGCACCATACACCCCAGGCTGTACTATCTGGGCTTGTACAAATATACTCTGTGACGTTTGCACAAGGACAAAAATCTCCCAATGATGCAACTCTCAGCACAAAGCCAAGCCATTGATTGCATGTTGCAGACAGAGGCACAAGGATGATGCCATTACCGTTAGCCCTCACAGACAGCTCTTCCGAATCAGTCACTGGTGAGATTACAAGATGCTAACACTCTCCTTCCATCTCAGTGACGGACCCATGGGACTCCTAGCCCTCTTTTCACATTTTCTTTGGGGACAGGGCTTCACTAAACTACCCTTGTTGGCTTTGCTCTTTCTCTGAAGCCCAGGTAGTCCTTGAACTTCAATCCTCCTGCCCCAGCTTCCTCAGGAGCTGGGATGACAAATCACCAGGCTCAGCTCTTTTGTTGTTGTTGTTGTTTTTTGAGAGTATGACCTCAGACTTCCTGCGTAGGGAAGGATAACCTTGAACTCCCTGGCTTCCTGCCACCACCTCCTCAGAACTGATATCAACAGTGTACATCCCATCCCCCAGGGTAGAGTTGCTAGGATGGGATCCAGGGGTTCCTGGATGCTCCACAGTTGCTCTACCACCCGAGCCCCAATTCTGGCCTAAAGCAATGGCTCTGAAAGTAAATAAGGAAATACTTTATTATGAACCAAAGAAGAGTGACCACATGTGCCACTGTGCATATGTGGAGGGCAGAGAACAACCTCTGCTGTTGATCCTCACCTTCCACCTTATGTGACAGTTTCTTGTTTACCACTGAAGGTGCCAGCTTCTCCGTCCTTTGCCTTTCTGAGTGATTTTCCAGCCTCCACTTCCCATCGCCTTGTGGAGATGTTAGGATAATAGGTGGACACTCTTCTGGATAATAGATACTTCATCCGTATTTATTTAGGTTCTAGGGATCCAAACTCAGGTGTACAAGTTTGTTCAGCCAGCTTTTACCCATTGAGGCAACTCTGCAACCCTCGCATGAGCTTTGATGCAGGCACAGAGAAAAACAAGCTGTCAGTTACTGTGGGTACCAGTTACATTAGTGGTAACATCAGATAATCAGGCCCCAACAACAAAATGAAATCTCTTTGGGTGTGAGAAGGACTGCAGTATTCTTAGTCTTAGGGTAGATGGAAGCCAAAGATGTGCTAATAATGGCTTATTCTTTAAAGTTTATCTGTTACTTGGGTCGGGGCGGAAGTTAAGCTAGATGATTATTCAGGATCTAAGACAGCCGAAGATCACTATGACTCCTGATCTATGCCATTCCAACACTGCAGTGTCCTCATTGACTAAGGTCAAGTCATCTGCAGTCTGGCTGTCTCTGAAGAGCACTGGTTCATACTCCTAGAGTGCTGCTTGTGGTGCCCACCTGGTGTTAGTGTTAATTAGCGTGTGCGTGTTTGTGTGTGTGTGTGTTGGTCAGAGGGCAACTTGTGGGAGTCAGCTCTCCTTTTACTATGAGTCCTGAGGACTGAGTTCAGGTTGTCCAGCTCGTCAGCAAATACCTTTACCCACTGAGCCACCTTCTTGGTTCCTGACTCCAGGGGACACCACTCCTCTTCTAGTCTTCGCATCTGCTCATGCTCTTTCCCAGCCCCTGCAAATAAAATTAAGGTTGGATGTGTTGGTGCATGCCTTTAGTCCTGAACCCTGGGAGGCAGAGGCAGGTAGTTAACCCAGGCTACCCAGTGGGACTTTGTCTCAAAAATGAACAAACAAAACAAACCAAAAAAAGAAAGAAAAGAAAACAATGAAAGTACAAGCCGGTCTCTGAGGAAATGACTGAGTTATACAGTGTTGGCCTTTCAAGAAGGAAGCACTGAGTTGAGGTCCCCAGAACACATATAGACTCATATAGAGAACTGGTGCACGGACTGTGTTCCAAACCACTGATCCCAGAGTTTGTAAGGCAGAATGCAAGTATCCCCAAGGCTTGCTGGCTCACTGGTGTTACAGGCTCTGCAAGAGACCCTGTCTCAAAAAAAAAGGGTTGTAGACTGATGTAGGGAGATGCCCAATGCTCACCTGTGTGGCCTCTAGAAGCACAGGTGCGCTTGCACACGCATACCCACACATGCTACCTTCACAAGTGCACACATGTCCACATAAACACACAAATCAAGCACATCCTGATGTGGTGGTTGAGCATCTGCACCTTCTCATTCCCACTCATGACATCAAGTTATCCTCTCCCCTCTCTGTACCCACAGCACCCGAAAGCCCCATGGCCACCGCATAAGCCCTTCACGCCATGAGGATATTTTCTCCCAGCTTCTCTTGGCTGGCATCCTTCTCTTCAGATCTCAGCTTCCAACGATTTCCTCGGCAGATACTTTTCTATCTACTCCCTGCCTGGACACATAACACAGGACATACACATGAAGTCTACAAGGAAACATACCATGTTGATTTTGTTTACTGAGAATTCCTTATTACAAGGGGTTTGTGGATTCTTCCTCTGAACAAATATTTATTAGCAAATATATATGTCAGGCACGGTGTGCAGGGCAGACTGATAAGCAATGACACGCAAGATAATAAAAGTTTCACGGGGAGGGGGAGATATGCACATGATGGAAAGGACTGGGGAAGGAAGCATAGGGACTGAAGGGCTTTGCAAACTGTAGTCAGGGGAGGATGCTCATTGGAGCAGACACTCAGTGAGGAGGAGTGACAGTGGGGGCAAAATTGGGGTAAGGCTTTAAGGAAGGAGTGCATTTGCATAATGCAAGAACCATGATCTCAGCTCCTAGTAAGCGTTTTGTTTTTTGGTCCTACAGGTTAAACCCAGGGTCTCATGTATGATGAGCAACTGCTCTACTAAGGAACCACAGCTCTAGGCCACCACTTAAAAGTAATTTTGAAAGCACTTACATTTATTTATTTACTTAGTATGTGTGTGCATACCCTGTGGGACCTTAGGATGATTGGACTCGGGTCTTCAGACTTGGCAACAAGTGCCTTTACCTGCTGAGTCATCTTGTCGGCCCAACTGTTTTATTTTTATTTTAAAGACAAGATCTCATGTGCTCCAGGCTAAGTTCAAACTCCAGATCCTCTCTCTCTCTCTCTCTCTCTCTCTCTCTCTCTCTCTCTCTCTCTCTCTCTCTCTCTCTCTCTCCTCTCCCTCTCTCTCTTTCTCTGCCAAAAGTTGATCTTGAGTGTCTTCAATTGCTTGCTATTTTATTTTTATTTTTGCTTTTTACAGATATTGTTAAGCTCATTGCATAGACCATCAGCTCCGGATATGGTGGTAATCTGCCCGAATGGACACGGGAAGTGAAGGATAGAGGCCTCAGGACTTCACATTTTTCGAATGTCCAGACAGGGCTAGACTGAAGGTGGTTGAGCAGGACTGTTAGTGAATGACTAACATTTTTAGACATTTATACAGCCACCTACAGGTATGCATGTTGAAAATGGAACACAGCTATCTGGGTTCTATATGAAGTTTCCAGAGTTTTCCTAGAAGTCTTCTTATGGTCTTCTAGGAGTCATTTCTTTATTGTTTTTCTCTGGAATCCAGTGCTGCGTAGAGAGGGGTTCAGGCCAGGGAAAACAGGCGGCCGGCGTTGTGGACACGTGGCTGTGTCCTGGAAGTTGGTGTGGGTCACGCTGCTGGGAGGAAGCTCATTGGGGAGGGAACTTGTGGGGCGCCCACTAGCTCCTAGAGAGATCCACGACCAGGGAAATCCAGCGAGGTATTAATCCTAGAGGCTGCAAAGAAAAAAACCGTCTGGAGTAAAGAATTTAAGTGGATTCTCCATAGGAGACAAAAATAGTGAAAAATGTAAAGACAGGATCTTTTTGGTTGAGCCTTGCATCTGGGGGCATCTTAGGGGGCTCCCATGTTGCGATCGAAGTCATAGGGATATTTGGGAGGGCGTTAGAGTAAGATATTGGGGTCTTAGAGCTGTTTGGGGTGTTCATGTCCGGAGGAAATTGGGGGCATTTTCCAGGCTTTTAAATAGTTATTTCGGGCCTGTTTGGGGTGTCCGGATCAGGCGGAGATCTGGAGCACCGTCCAGACCTTTAAATTGGAACCTAGATGTTATTTGGGTTTGTTGCGGTCAGAAGAGGGTCTGGGACGTCCCTAGCTTTTATATTGGAACCTCAGGTCAGTTTGTTGATGTTTGAGTCGGGCGAGGATTTGGGGCGCCCCAGGTATTTAAATTGGAACTTCGGGGCTATTTGGGCGCGTTCGAGTTAGGCGCGGAGCTGGGCAGCTCCCGAGATCTGACGTGGGAGTCTCAGAGCTGTTTAGGGTATTCATGTCAGCTTAATATCTGGGGACATTTCCAAGCTTTTAACTCGTAGCCTTTTTCTAAATAGGCATTTTGGGGTGTCTGAGCTGGGAGAATCTGAGGTGAGCCCCGGGCCTCTAAAGTTGGGGGTGCCACACGAGGAGGCGAGGAGGCGTGGCATTGTAAACTCTGGCCACGCCTCCCGGCGCTCTGCTGCCTTCTCCGCACCCCCCTCCCTCCGCGGGCCTCACTTGAGCGCACAGTCCCTTCCCAGCTTCAATCCGCGCCACCTTTTCCCTCGGCCCGCGCGGGGCCCAGCTGACGGGCCGCGTTGTTTACGGGCCGGAGTCGAGCTCTTGCTCCCGCCGCCGCCACCAGCCCAGGTGCCCGCCCGTTCGCGCGTCCCTCTGTTTCAGACTCCGCAGAACGCTACCCACCCAGAGCTGCACCGGGCGAAGAAACAGGAGGCCTGGAAAGGGGGCGCACGGCGGTGAGCTCTGGACCCTGCGATTGCAGGCACGGGACCGGGCCTGGGTGACCCGGGGCCGTAGTCTGCGGGCCTCGCCACCTCGTTGGTTGAAGCCGAGGCCTCTGTGCTCTTCCCGGGGCTGTCCCCAGGGCCCTCTCGCCTGGAGAGCTGCGGCCCGCGAGCCACCGGCGTGGAAGAGACGGACGCGTGGCCCCTAGAGCCTCTCCGGCGACCTCCTCGCGGACTATGTCCCCAGCGGGACGGCGTGGCGTGCTCTGATCGCCGGGGTCCCTGTGCTCCTACAGCCATGGGCTCCGGGAAACGACGTGAGACAACGGCCGTGCCGTTGCTGGTGGCCGTGGCCGCGTTGCTGGTGGGCGCAGCCGGCCACCTGTACCCTGGCGAGGGTAAGTCTGGGGTGAAATCTGTGTGTCGGGGACACTCCCCCCATCGCGCCAGACAACTCGGAGCCCCCACCGTAAGGAGTGAGGGTCAGGAACACCCCTCCCCACCGCCGCAGCCAACCTAGAGAACTCTTCTCTTTGACTGAGTGTTGGGGACACCTCTCCCATTGCCCCAAATAACTTAGAGTCACCCGCCCCCCAAAGAACCCAGGATTACGGACACCCATCTCACCATTTCAGCAATATAGACCTATAGACCTTTCACTGAGGATTAAGGGTTGTGGACATCCATTTTTTCCCCTGGGCCAACTTAGAGCTCCCCAAGGACTGAGGGTTGAGGACGCCCTTAGTCTGTGTAGAGTCCTCTACCTAAAGACTGATCCGTCTTTCCCCTGGGGAAGGGGTAATAGTGGATTTGGTGGCTCTGGCCCTGCAGAAGCCAGCTGACCTTGGCCTTTGCCCGCTGGACTTGTGGCTCTGCACCCCGCGTGTACCCAACTCGGGTCTGAGGAACCTTGCCCTAGTGCCCGCCCAGCCTTTGGGTGTCTGTCCCCATTGTGCCTCTCAACCGTGTTTGCTCTTTTCTCTAAACCCAAACCTGCCCTCCCACCCCATGCTCTTTGGGGTCGCCTTAAAAAAGTAGGGTTAACAACAGATTTAGGAAGCGAAACACCTAAAGGGTTTAAAGCCAAAGCCAGGGGGTCCTCACTGCTGGAGGACACTTGTTGGAGAATCGACCCCCTGTGTATAAGCTCATGGCTGCTATGTTTATAATTCTCTGTTTCCAGATGTCTAGTGGCAAACTCTACATACCTCCGGCCCCGCAGCAATCCTAGTAGCAGTAGGGGCAGCTTTTGGGATGGTTATAATTAGAATGATTATGAGCCTCCAGGTCGTTAGCTCATTTCTCTAGAACCTCTCAGTGTCCCCTGGAGGCCAAAATTATTGCACGCCCATTTCAGAGAGGTCTAAAGCGAGGCATGTTTAGGATGTGTTCTGAGGTCACCCTTACTAGCTTTCTGTATCTGGTGATGGCCAAGGTAGGAGTTTGGAGAGTTTAAGGCTAGTCCAGATATTGAGTTTGAGGCCAGCCCGGGCAATGTTAGATCTGTTTCAGAACACATGCAATGAAAAATATCTTCTGAGTTACTGGCTCAGATTCCTCCGCAAAAGGAAATTAATTACAGTGAGGAAGGGGTCAAGGAAGGAAGGAAAAGCAGTTCGTTTGGGGTCAGTGAGGGGAGGAACTGCAGTTTATGAATGAGGGAGGTGTGTTTGTGTGTGCCCGTGCACGTGTGTGCATGCACACAAGATTCTTGAACAGTTTGGACTGAGTTTGTTGAGTGGGTCACCTGCTAACCCAGTTAACGTTCTTTGAGAACCCGAAGATCTGGATCTAGTATGCAGAGATGCTCAATGAAGAGTGGCCATTGGTTTGGTGTGTGTGTGTGTGTGTGTGTGTGTGTGTGTGTGTGTACGTGTACATGAGTGTGCCTGTGTGTGTGTTTGCAGAGGCCCTAGGTTGACACCAGGTGTTTGCCTTTGTCACTCCAACCTTATGTTTTGAGACAGGGTCTCTCAGTGAACCTAAGCTTTGCTGATTTGGCTATGCTGACTAGCTGAGAGCCTCAGGCTCCTCCTGCATCCACCTCTTTTATCACTAGGGTTACAGATGTGTGTTGAAGGACTGGCTTTTATGCGGGTGTTGGGGATTTGAACTTCAGTCCTTATGCTTGAGCAGCTAGTGCTTTTACCCACTGAACTATCTCCCCAGCCCATGGTTTGGATTCTTATTAAGAAAATTCAAAGAATTGTTAACACCTATGCTACTCCCTGCGGTTCTTTGGGATCACCTATGCTGCTCCCCTAGGCTCCTGGGATCACCTGTGCTGCTCCCCAAGGCTCCTGGGATCACCTATGCTGCTCCCCAAGGCTCCTGGGATCACCTATGCTGTTCCCCAAGGCTCCTGGGATCACCTATGCTGCTCCCCAAGGCCCCTGGGATCCTCTATGCTGTTTCCCAAGGCTCCTGGGATCACCTATGTTGCTCCCAGAGGCTCCTTGGAATCGCCTTAAGGAAGTAGGGTTACTTTGTGTGTGTAGCACTGTGCACTTGGGTACACAAGTTGGTTCCTTGAGTTCTGTTTTTGCATTTTTGGTAATTGTTCATCTGTGCCTGTACTTCCTGTGCTCAGGAAAGGAGCTTCTGTGGCTTTGTATGCAGGCAGTATTCACAAGGACAGGGTCTTGTATTTGTTCCTCACGGATGTCAGAGCCTGAGTAGTGCCTAGTGCATTGCAGGTACGTATTGGTGTTTTTCCCGCAATGGCATACAGGTACGAAGACATTGGAGTTTATGCAGTAAGTGTGTCCCATTAGGGCACTCCCTGGCTGACCGTGTGCTTCCCAAGCATGCATGAAGCCCCTGAGTTTCATTCCTAGACGTGCATAAACCAGATGTGGAGTTGTACACCCCTTGTCACCAGACTCTGAAGGTGGAGGTGGAGGATCAGGAGGATCGTCTTGGACAACATAGTGAGTTTGAGGCCAGCCTGGGCTACAGGAGATCCTGTCTCAAACAACAACAAGAATAACAAAAATCCTTTATTTCCTGGAAAATCCCCATACTTTGTAAACATGATCTCAGAGAGTCCTTGTCGCATGCCTTCAAAGCAGTAGCCGTCTGTTTCTGCATGAGAAGAAAGGACAGGTTCATAAAGGCTGCCGGCAGGCCACTTGGCTCGGACGGCAGTTCCCTGCCTGCCTACTGGGTTTCTTTGTTTCCTTGTTTTCTTTAAAAAAATTTAATAATTAATTAATTAATCATCTTGAGACAGGGTTTTACTGTGTAGTTTTGAACTCCCTGTGTAGACCAGGCTGCCCACTAACTCAGAGACCTGCCTGCCTCTGCCCCAAAAGTGTGAAGATTAAAGTCACACACCATTATGTCCGGCTCTTTTTCCTTATTTTTGAAATTTAATTTTATTTATTATAATTGTGTGTATGTGGGGCCAACATGTGTATATCACAGCTAGAGTGTGGGGGTCAGAGGACAGCTCTCTGGAGTCGGTTCCCTCTTTCCAGTCTGGGTCCTGGAAATTGGATGCAGGTCATGAGGCTTGGCAGCAAGTGCCGTTACCCATCTCGCTTGCCTTGGATTTCTTAACAAACACTTGCTCTTTTGGGTTGGAAGCTCCCGCCCCTGCTTTGGGGTAATCGTTAACAAAATTCTGTTAAATAAACTAGTCCTGATGCCTCTTAGAGGCTTGGTGTGGGGCGAGGAACTTTCTAGAACTTGAATCTGTAAGGTCCATCCATCATGCTTGGGATTGGGGGGTGGCGGTGATGATGAGGACCTAAGTGGTGAGAATAGAAATGGGTCTTTTTTGGGGGAGGTGTCCCTAAGGGTGGGGTACTCAGTTCATCTTTCATTGGACTCTTGGTAGCTGGGCTCAGCTAAGCAGTGGGTAGCTCTTCCATTTCTTCCTTGATCAGGCTGGCTCTGAGCCGAGATAGCCCTCTGAGGACTGTGAAGTTAAGGACAAAGCAGGGTGCAATGACAACAATTGGAACCTTCTGAGCTTTAGGGGTATCTTTCGGGTTGACCTTTGGAGGGGTGTGTGTCTGTGTGTGTGTTCATGTGGGTGAGAAGATGTGAGTGAGGCCAATACCAGGTACCTTCCTAAGTTGCTTTCCACCTTATTAATTATTCTAATTTAAAATGAATTTTCAAATTATTTTATTTTGTATATGTATGCATGCCTGAGTGCATGCTGTGTGCACATGTGTGTTTGCGTATGCTCCTATGTGTCAGGCATATGTGTGGAGGCCAGAGAACAACTTTCTGCAGTCAGTTCTTTCTATCCATCTTTACATGTGTCTCAGGGATCACCTGCTGAGCCATCTTGCTAGACCCCAAGCAAGCTTCAAAACTTGGGGTGGGCTTATTCTGGATTGTAGGGGCTGTCCTGGCTTTGTTGATGTGTTTAGTGGACACCCTTGGTCTCTGCTAACTTGATGCCAGTGGTACCCGACTGTCTCTTAAGTTGTAACAATGAAAAATAGCTCCAATCATGACAGATTGTCTCTAACACTTGCCTGAAGAGACCTTGCTTTTTCCTCCTCTCCTTGTTCTAGAATCTTCCACCCCCCTGTAGCTCTTCTCTCTTTAGCCTATAAACACTCAATATACTCTAAACCCATCTTCACTTTTGACCTCTAGTTCTGCTGTCCTCCTTAGGGACATACTTTCACACTCTTGCTGTCTTGTCTGTTGGTCACCATAGGCCTGGCTGAGTCCTTGCCCAAGGAAGGCATTTTCCCTTGTGGCTGGCTTTCCTGTGTTTTGCACCCTCCTCCAGCTGGGGTAAGCCTTTTCTTTTCCTGTGTGCTGTGTGTAGACTGCCTGCCCTTCACCCCTCTCCTGACCCACTGTGTCAGTTCCATTTAGTCTAAGTCTTTTTCTAAAAAAAGGGGTCAGTAAACTGTGGTGCTTGTGCTAAATTTACTGGTTTTGTAAATAAAGTTTTATTGGCACAGAGCCACACACCTTTGTGTACTCCTTCTTGACTACTTTCATGTCCTAATCTTAGTACAAATTAGTAGTAGCAACAACAACAAAAAATATTTACACTTCAGCCTTTCATCCATGGTTTTCTGGATCATGCTTTTTTTTTTTTTTTTTTTGGTTCTGGGGTTAGACGGAGGAACTTGAACATGGTACACAATGCCCTGCTATTGAGCTATCACCCCAGCCCTCTGCACCACCTTCGACCTTCATCTCCCTCCTTCTTTCTTCCCTCTCTTCCTGTTCCCCCTTTCTCCCTCTTCTCCCTCTCCTTTCTTCTTTTTCTTCTTTTTAGTTCATCTCCTTTTCCACTTCTTCTTCTCCCACCTTCTCCTTCTTCTCCCTTTCCCCTCTAACTTCCTTCTTTTCTTTTCTGTTTTGGAGACAGGATCATATGTAGCCCAGGCTGGCTTCAAATTCATTATTTAGCTGAGAGAATGTTCGACTCTCAGTCCTTTTGATTCTGCCTCCTGAGTGCTGGCATGGCAGGTTGTACCATCCCTCCTGGTTTATGCAGAGGTGGGGATCGAACCCAGGGCTTTGCTTTGCCAGGCGAGCACTCTACCAATCGAGCCACATCCCCATCTCCTATTTAATAAACTTCACTAACTAACATTTATCTGTCCTTCGTCTGCCTGCTCATAACTTTCCACCATGAGAACTCAAAGTCCTTTCCCCTAGTCATTAAAAAAAAATACTGTCCTGAGGACTGGGGATGTGGCTCAGTTGGTAAGGTGTTTGCTTAGGCATGAGTGTGCATGAAGCCCTGGGTTCTATCCATAGTGCTGCTTGCACCCTGCATGGTCGTGTACTCTGGTAACCCCAGCATTGGGGAGGTATAGACAGAAGGATCAGGAGCTTAAGGTTATCCTCAGCTACACAGGGAGTCAAGGCCAGCCTGGGCTATATGAGGGAGAACCTGTCTCAGAACAAAGGGGGAAGGAGGAGTCTGGAGAGATGGCTCGGTGGTTAAGGGTTGCTTCTCCCGAGGCCCTGCGTTTGGTTCCCAACACCCAAGTCAGGAGGCTCTTAACTGTAACTCCATCTAGGAGGGGGAGGAGTCACTGAAGGAATGCACAGACAGACAGACAGACAGACTCACACATACTTAAAACAACAACAGTTGGTTGTGATGTTGCTTGCTTGCTTGCTTTTAACCCCCAGCAACTGAGGAGGCAGAGGCAGGCAGATCTCTGTGAGTTCCAGGCCAGTCAGAGTTATATAATATCTTATCTAAAAAGATAAACCAGAAAGAAAGCAAACAACCAAAATCCAAAAAAACCCCAACTCTTCCCAAAACAACAAAAAACAAGCAACACCCCCAAACCAACCAAAGCTTAAAAATAAAGAAATGTTATTTTTTTAAAAATGGCTGTAGCTGTGTGAAGATTCTGTGTGAGCGGGAGTGCTGTCCCTCACGAGTCTCCCCTCTTCCTGGTGAGGAACAGGTAGACCTGTTCCTGCACAGCTGTGCACTTTCCCAAACACGCAGCCCTTCCCTCTCACTCCTGTGATTCCAAAATCCCATCCTGGCTAAAAATGAAAGGGTAGAAAGAAAATTATTTTTCTTTCTCTATACTATGTTCTTTAAGGATTTTAAAAAATAGATGTATTTATTATATATAGTGTTCTGTCTGCATGTATGCCTGCAGGCCAGAAGAGGGTGCCAGATCTTACTACAAATAGTTGTGAGCCACCATGTAGTTGCTGGGAATTGAACTCAGGACCTCTGGAAGAGCAGGGGCCATCTCTCCATCTCCATCTATACTATGTTCAGTTTCTCTCCTCCCCTGCTGCTCTGTTCATGCCAACTACAAAACCTAATTTCTCTATATAGTTGCCTATTCTTTTTATTTTTTTAAGATTTTGTTTTTAATTATGTGTTGTTTGTGTTTGTGCATGTGAGTGCAGTGCCTGTAGACACCAGTAGAGGGCATGAGGTCTCCCTGGAGCTGGAGTTCCAGGCAGTTGTGAGCTGCTCTCCACAGGTGCTGGAACTGAACCCTGGTTGTCTGCAAGTTCTGTACACACTCTTAGCCACTCAGCCATCTTCCCTGTCTCGTTTTTAGATTCTAAACCACGTTCTATAGAGGGATATGTATTTTTTTCCCCTGTTTTTTTTTGAGACAGTGTTTCTATGTGTAGCTTTAGAACCTGTCCTGGAACTAGCTCTGTAGACCAGACTGGCCTCGAACTCATAGAGATCCGCCTGCCTCTGCCTCCTGAGTGCTGGGATTAAAAGAGTGCACCATCACCGCCTGACTACTGTTTTTATTTTTAATTAGTTAATTTATTAATCAAAAATTTTCTTAAGGCAAACATTCACTCTATAGCCCAGGCTGGCCTGGGACTTGTGGTGATTGTTCTGCCTTCAGAGTGCTGGGATAACAGGAATGTGCTACCTCTCTGATGGCATACCTCCATCCTTGTAATCTTTTTTTTTCCAGAATGAAAGAAAAAGTCCTATAATTAGATGGATAAATTCCTAAAACTGAAATGTTTGGTCCTCTTAACTCCAGGCCCTGGGATTTATAAAGCGCTTAGTTGCTGAAATTTATTTGGAACCTCTAGATTAATTCTTGTGACACACTTGTGGTTATTTGAGGATACTCAAAAAGTTGGAGCTTTGAATTTGCAGACCAGCAAGGTAACAATGCAGCTTCAACACTAAGCTGATCAGCTTATGCCGTGTTCATATCTGGAAATCATTGCAAGTGTGTTTTTCGCTGTGTGTGAATGTGTGTGTGTGTGTGTGTGTGTGTGTGTATGTGTTTCTCCTTTTGAGGCAGTATCTCATGTAGTTCAGGCTGGCCTCAAATTCACTATGTAGCTAAGGCTGGTCTTGAACTCCTGATTCTCTTGCCTCCACATGCTGAGTGTTGGGATTATAGACAAACACTTGCACACTGGGTTTATGTTGGGGATGGATCCCAGGGCTTTGTACATGCTAGGCAAGTACTTTACCTACCAAACTCCATCTGGAGCCTGTAACTGTCTATCTGTGTGTGGCATATTTGGCTTCCTGTTTGCTCATTTTTGTATATTTTGTTGGTGATCTGGCTGCTTAACATGACCTCTTTGCATATTTATGAAGGTACCATCTTTTATCCCTGAGGTATGAAGGCTGTGTGTCACTTTGAGAGGCTCTGTGCTCAGAGACACTTGGCCATTTGTGTTCCTTGCTACATTATGCAGAAGAGTCAAGATTGAGAACCAGCCTAGATGTCCATTGACAATGGACAAAGAAGATATGGTCTGTAAATTGGAATTTGATGCATCCTTGAAGAAAAATGTTATCATGGCACTTTCAGGAAGATGGATATAACTAGAGATCATTATGTTAAGGGAAACAAACCAGGTTCAGAAAGACAAACACCACCCACCTCATAGTCTCTCTCATGTATGGAGCATAGATTAAGAAGTATGTGGTGTGTGTGCACGCATGCCTGTGTGTGTGGTATGTATCTGTGTAGGTAGTGTGTCTCTCTGTGTGTGGTGTGTGTGTTTGTGTGTGTATATAGGGGATTGTGATGGGGAGGAAGTGGGAAATCAGTTTATGAACTGCCTGCGATAGAGTCAGAGTTGAGCTGGGGCTGTGCTCAGTGGGTAGAGTGCTTGCCTGGTATGCATTTGGGTTCAATCCCCAGCACCGCATAAGCAAGAGCTACACCTGCTGTCCCAGCACAGAGGAGGTGGAAGCAGGAGGATGTGAAGAATTTGTTGTCCTTGACAACGTGGTGGGTTTTAGGCCAGTTTGGGCTACCTGAGACCTTATCTCAAAAGTAAATAAATAAAGGATTGTGGGCAGTCACTCGGAGGAACCCAACCTGTATCAGGCAATTTAGGGTGTTCCACGGAAAAGAACAGGAGCAATTGGCCATAGGTGTTCCCCGTGACTGTGGTGTGACAGTTTAGTTGGTCAGTTTCCTATCTAGAGTTCTTTGGAAATGCAAACAATTGTTTTTGCTAATATTTTCATTCTTGTGCAAATTCTTGGTTATGCCTTCTGGAAAGTTCACTCAGTGGCTTGGGCCACTCCTGGCTCGAGTTCCATTGAACAGGTTGGACCCAGCTAGGGAGTACTTCGGTTTCTTTGTTGTTTAACAAACTAGTTTAAAAAAACCTTTAAACATTTATTTATTTTGTGCGTCTGGGTGCTTGTGGAGGTCAGAGGGCAACTTACGGGAGTTGATTCTTTCCTTTCACCACTGTGGGTCCTGGAGTTCAAAACGAAGTCATCACACTTGGTGGCAAGCACCTGTACTCCCTGAGCCATTTTGCCAGCTCACAATTCCGAGCGTTTAGAGATCTGTTTTGTTTCCAATGGGGGATGTTTTCTGGTCTGGCTGCTGAAGGGCGTAGCTTGGCTTCCAGCTCCATTGCAGCGCAGAGAGACTTGTGCTAAAAGTCTTTCTTTTGCTTTTGTGGGAATGTGGAAAGGGTTGGTGCTTCTCTAAGCTGTGTTGACTGGTCCAGAGTAGAAGGTGACACTGGGACAGGAAGGAACAAACAACTATAACACTGGGCCCGTTAGTAGTACTAGTAGTGTGTGTGTGTGTGGGGGGGTGGGGGGGTTCGCGCGCACGCGCGCGTGTGTGTGCCTGCCTGCCTACCTGCCTGCCTGCCTGCATGTCTACATTGTGGAATCCTGTTTTGCTGAGCCTGTCTTCCCTGGTAGATCTGAGTTCTACAGAATCCGAGGATGTGTCTAGACTTTTGGCACCTAAACCTGTCCCTGTGGAGAGTTGAACATCTGTCTTCTGCCTCTGAGGTGAGGGAATTCTTTAGGTTTTTGAATATGCATTGTGTACTTGTGTATGTGTTTATGTGCATATGGGCGTGTGTGTGCAGGCCAGATTTTGATGTCGGTTGTCTGTCCTTTTGTTCATATTGATACAGTGTCTGTCATTTGACCCTAAAACTGGCTGATTTGGCTAGTCTAGCTAGCCACCTGGCTGTGGGTCCCTCTTGTGATATTTCCTTGGACCTCTGAGATTGTAGAAGGCCACTTTGCCCATCCACAATTTAAATAGGTGTTGGAGATTTGAACTCTGGTCTTCACACTTCAGGGAAAGTGCTTTACTGGTTGTAACAGCTTTAATTGTCACCTTGACACGACCCAGAGTCACTTGGGAAGAGTCTCGAGGAGGAACTGTCTGCATTGGGCTGGCCTGAGGAGGCCTATGTGGGAGGGGATTGTTTTAAATTTATTGATATGGGAAGACCCATCCACTGTGGGTGACTTCATTCCCTAGCAGGGGTCCTGGACTGTGTAAGAGAGGTGGAATTGAGCAAGCATATGTAAGCTGTTTGAAGTTCCTGCCTTGACCTCCTTTCTGCACGGATGAACTCTAACCTGGAGTTGTGAGCTGAAATAAACCCTTTCTGTTCCCTAAGCTGTTTTTTTAAAGATCTTTTATAATAGCATTGGGAATGAAAATAGGACACCCACTGAGCCATCTCCCCAGCCTCCAGGAGAAGTTCTGAGGGACACCCTTGGAGCCACTTGCTGGCTCTTGTTTGCTTTGGGAGGTCCTCTGGGTGCACGAGTCTGCATGCACAGCAGCTGTGTGAGGAATCTGCAGCAGGATGAAGGCCTGGGCGGAAAGGCTTGCCATCACTCGCTCACCTTATGCTTGTCCTCCTTGCTTTTTCTTTTCTCTGTTGATAATAGAAGAGGAGCCCTCCATCTGTCTGTGTCTGTCACCTGTCTCACTGCTGCCATGAGTCATTTGAGGAAAGTGACTTAGGGAAGAATGAGGGGAGTATTTTGGCTCACAGTCCATCATGGCTGGGAAGGCGTGGCAGCGGGAGCTTGAGGTAGCGGTCACATTGCATCCACAGCCAGGAAGTAGAGAGAGACAGACACTAGTTGTAGTGATGTGACGAGCAGGTCTGCTTTTTGTCCTGCCCGGCTCCCGCACAGCTAGCTTAGCCCCGGAAATAACAACACACAAACTGTATTCATTTAAACACTGCCTGGCCCATTAGTTTCAGCCTCTTATTAGCTAATTCTCACATCTTGCTTAACCCATTTTTAATAATCTGTGTAGCACCACAAGTGGTGTCTTACCAGGAAAGATTCAGCATGTCTGACCTGGTGGCTGGCTTCATGGCAACTGACCCAGAGAGAGGCATGGTGATTGCCTCACTTCCCTTCTTCCCAGCATTCTGTTCTGTCTACTCCACACACCTATGTTCTGACCTATCAGGCCAAGCAGTTTCTTTATTAATTAACCAATGAAACAACAGATAGATAGAAACACTCCTACATCAACTAGTGCTCAGCTGCTCCTCATCCAGTCCAGGATCTAGCCCCTGGGATGCTGCTGCTCACATTAGCATGGGTCTTCCACCTCAGTTAACACAGTCTAGAAACTGCTTCACAGATCTATGGTGATTCTAAAGCCCGTCCAATTAACAGCTAAAATCAACCATCTCACAGGGCTTGGGAAGATGGGTCACTGCATAAAACACTTACGAAAGCAGGCATGAAGACCAGATAATCGGATCCCCAGAAGGCTCAGAAACTCAAGGTGCTCTCTAGTCATTCCATTCTGGGAAGGCAGAGAGAAGGCAACCATGTCATCCAGCCTGGGTTTGATTGACAGACCCTGCCTCAATGAGTAAGCTGGAAAAGGGATCAGTTTTTATTCCTGACATCAACCTTAGGCTTCCTCATGTACACATAACTCCTCACGCACAGACATGCGTGCACATACATATACATGCTTACCGTATACAAATACACATGAAAATGAAAAACAAAACAAAAAGATTAACCATCATATTTTGCATCCAGGTAATATCACTTTCTTTCCTGGGCTCATGACTCATGAGTTGCTCAGAAGAGGAAATAGGTGTAGAGAGGGCCAGGGCTTGCTTATGACTATATAGCTGGGAAAAGGCAGAGCTGGGACTCGAACACAGTAATTGTTCCCTTGACCTCCATGTGAAAAGTGCTGAACTCATAGCCTAGAGCCCAAACTCACAAGTAGGAAGAGTTTTGGTAGTGAAAACTTTCCCAGGCAAGGTGATGGCTATTGGTAAGACAGTTTGCCCTGCAAGCATGAGGACCAGAGTTTAGATCATCAACATTCGTGTAAAACAAAACAAAAGGAAAAACCAAATAAGAGGTAGTGTGCATCAGTATCTCCAGCACTGGAAGATGGAGACTGGAGCATTGATTAGCTTTCTAGGGAGATACTCTTAGCATAGTAAGCTACACGTCTCATTATTTACCATACACGCAGGTGATGTTGGATCCCTTGTACCTTGTCGATCTACATGTCTTGGAGATCTTCCTGTGTCACTGATGGGAGCTTCTTGGTATCTTTTTATAGTATTCTATCACATCCACTCACACAGGTCCTGTTCTTATGTCATCCCCTTCCCCACCTGCCCTGCAAGGTGTGGGGACCATCTCTAGGTAGTTGAACAAAACCTTGGATTTCTCTTTCATAACACATGAAGCATGTAGTTTGAAAGGCAATATCTGTCTCTCTTTAAATTGTATTATATTTATTTATGTAGTGTGTGTGTGTGTGTGTGTGTGTGTGTGTGTGTGTAAGATACACAGGCAGAGGTCAGAGGACAGCTGGACAGCTGTAGGAGTTGGTTCCTTCCATTATGCCTGGCTTGGGGCTTGAGCTCAGGTTGTCAGATGTGGTGACAAGCTCCTGTACCCACTGAGCCATCTTGCTGGCTCAGGAGAAAGTTTTACTACTAGAAAGAATTGAGAAGGGAACAACCAGGGCCCCAGAACAGGGGACCAGGGATGGTTCTGAAGACATCTGTGACTAAGGGACAGGGATGCCATGGTTGAAAGCAGAGACACTAAAAAGTTCTGAGCATAGGGTGACACTGGGAATCTGCGGGCTGGGCACTGCTTTCCTCGCTCTTACCAGCACATCTCCTCCACTGTTCTCACAGTGGGGAGAAAGCCACAGAAGAAGACATGGCTCTGGTGCTAGTTTTTCCTCCTTGTAGAGTTCTCAGGTTCCTGAAACCCCGGGGGTCAGTTCTTTCCAGTGAAGCGTTCTGTTTTGAGGGCTGGGTGAGTGGCTTAGTGGATGAGAGCTTGCCCTGAGGGACTGGGAAGGTCCCAGTTTACATCTCCAATATCCATACAAGAGCAGGGCATGGTAGAACCTGATGGTCCTGGGGCTCACTGGCCAGCAGCCGGGTCACTGGAATAGTGAGCCTCAGTTTCACAGGGGTGGCTGCCGCATGCAGTAGGTGCAGAGCGATGGAGGACGACATCCTCAGAAAGGCCTGCTCTGCGTGCTGGCACACACTTTCGTCCTTGGCTCAGTCCATTGTGGCAGCCCCTAACCACAGTCTTGGGGACTTGAAACTGGCCAGATTATATTTTGTCATTTTTTTTAAATTTTATTTATTTACTTCTGTATGTGTATGTGCTCATGTCGAAATCAGAGGACATTGGAGGCATCACCTCTCCCTTCACCATGTGGTTCCTGGGAATGGAGCTCTGGTCATCAGGCTTGGCAGCTCACCTTTACCCACTGAGCCGTGGTTTTAGGTCTTAAATAAAAATAGTTTAACTAAGAAAAGTTAAATTATATATGTCAGGCCCAGAGAAACTGTTTCTCCAAATTCTGGTGGCTAGCCAGCAGCAGTCCTCAGGAACTTGTGAAGCTGCCTATCCGTATCAAAAGGAGCCATTTCCCTTAATCACTGGCAAAGGGGCAAATGGCTGTGATGCCTACCAGCAAACCAAAGTGCATGCTGGCCTCCAGGCTCCTTCAGTATCCCAGGCACCCAGCTCTCTCACCTTCTCCAGCTCATGAGCTTTCCTCCCCGCAGCGGCGCGTTCTCCTTATAACCCTGCTATTTCCCTATGCTCTCTCTTGCTCTTCTCTTTTGCCCTCTCCTGGTCTCTGTTTGGATTTCTCCTTTGCCTACGCTGTCATCCTCTTACACTGTCCTTCTCTCTATGTTGTGTGTGTGTGTGTGTGTGTGTCCGTTTCTCTCATGACCAGGTCCGCTACTTTCTCTCTTCCAGACACTTCTGGTTGCTCTCTCTCTCTTACCTATAGTAAAAAACCTTGCCCTCAGCTGTGCTACGGGCGGTCATGTTGTTAGTTTATACAGTGTGCTTCCTTTTGGGCACGTGGCTGTGTGTGCAGTTGCCCACGTGGCTGTGTGTGCAGCTGCCCTGGGAGGTTGGAGGTGTTGGGCTCTCCCTTGGCGCTAGAGTCATAGCTGGCTGTGAGCCACCTAACGAGGGTGCTGGGAATCAAACTTAGATCCTCTGCAGGACCACACCATCTCTTCAACTTTTCTTTTTTTCTTCAATGTGCTGTGTGTAGTCTTTGTATGTGTGAGCGCATGTGTGCATGTGGAGGCCAAAGGTTGACATCAGGATATCTTCTCTAGAATCACTTTCCACTTTATTTGTTGACATGAGCTTAGAACTAACTGTTTCAGTTAGGTTTGACTGCCCAGTGACCCTCTGTGACGTGCCTCTCTGTTTTCCCAGTGCTGGGACCACAGGCATATGCTGCCATGCCTGACTTTTATGTGGGTATGGGTTACTCATGCCTGTGCTGTATGCACTTTACCCACTGAGCTCTTTCCCTAGTCCTAGGTGTGCATTTATTTGCTTTTTTATTTTTGACACTGGGTCTCATGTAGCTCAGGCTTGTCTGGATTTCACTGTGTAGCAGGAAGCCCTGAGTGCTTGAATCCATGCCCTTTCTGTCCCCCTTCCTGAGTGCTGGGATAACTTGCATGCCCAGTTGATGTGGTGCTTGTGGTGGCATCCAAGACATCACTGTATTCTAGGATCAGGAGTTGAAGGTTATCTTTAGCTTTGTGGAAAGTTTGAGACCAGCCTGACAGCTTTATGAAACTCTATCTCAGTATCATCATTATCAACGGCAGAAACAATAATTTTAAGGAAAAAAAAAGAAAACTGGGTGGGTGTGACACCCTAACTGTCACCCTACCTCTGAGGAGACTGAGCTAGGAGGATTTTGAATTCAAGGCTAGCCTGGGCTACATAACAAGACCTAGTCTCAAAGACTGATTGCAAAAGAAAACAACATCAACAAACAACCAGGGGGTCGAGGGGGTAAGCATGAGCAAGTGATGGGCCAAAGGCTGGGAGAACTGTATGTAGCTGCCAATAGGATCTTCCTACTTCCTGCCTTCTGTACCTCCTTGTGAATCACTTACAGCTTATTTAGGTTTGGTTTATGTTCGTGAGTGGTTTCCCTTCATGTTTATCTGTACACCCTGTGTGTGCCTAGTGCCTGTGGAGGTCAGAAGAGGGCGTCGGATCCTCTGGGACTGGAGTTACAGAGCTGCCACGTGGGTGCTGGGAATCAAACCAAGTCCTCCCTCTGCAAGAGCAGCTAGTGTTCTTCACTGCTGAGCCTTCTCCAGGCCCTTATTAAACCGTGAAGTATCATTCCCACCCACAGGGGCAGAGTTGGGGCTGAAGCTGCTGGAATTCCTACAAGAATTTCTGGTGCTGGTTCAGACATCTTCTGGATATTTTTTCTGTTCCAACAGTAAATTGCTCTATTGTTTTCAACTCACAGGGACACATCAGGCTTTAATGAGTTAAGAGTTAGATTTACAGAGAGATTAAAACAGCAAAGTGCTTCTTTATTGCCCCTGCAATTAGATCCTTTTAATGTTTATTTATAGTAAGGTAAGTTTGTGTGCTATATAGTTCTTCCAGCTCAAGCACGGGCTCTGCTGGTTTTGAGTGTAGTCACAGGATTGCGCAACAGTCCCTGCACTCGGTTACAACCGTTTCCTGTCCTTCAAAGAATTGCTGGCCCCTTGGCCCCCTCCCTGGCTCCTACAGCCACTTGTCCATATCCTGATTCCCTGGGATTGGCTTCTTCTGGACACTTTATATAAATAGATCCACGGACTTTAGGACCCAGTTCTTCCATCAAGTGTATGATGTTTTTAAAGGTTCATTCACAAGGTAGTGCCCTTCGGAACTTTATTCCTCATTATTGCCGATTACTATTCCTTTTGTATGGACATGCCACAAACATGCGTCCCTTAGTGGCATTTAGGTGCTATCCAGTCTTTGGCTAGTATGAAAAGTTCTGCTGTGCAAATTTGCATGCAAGTTCTTTGTGTGAACATACATTTTCTTTTCTCTTGGGTGCACAGGAGTGGGATTGTATGATCTTTATATATGCATGTGTGTGTGTTCACCCAGAGGGCGCTTTTTTTCTAAATAAAAAAAGTTTTTTATATTGATTTTTATTGAGCTCTACATTTTTTCTCTGCTCCCCTCCTTGCCACTCCCCTCCCCCCTTTAACCCTCCCTTAAGGTCCCCATGCTCCCAATTTACTCAGGAGACCTTGTCTTTTTCTACTTTCTATGTAGATTAGATCTATGTATGTCTCTCTTAGGGTCCTTATTGTTGTCTAGGTTCTCTGGGATCGTAGTTTGTAGGCTGGATTTTTTTTTTTTTTTTGCTTTATGTTTAAAAACCACCTATGAGTGAGTACATGTGATAATTGTCTTTCTGTGTCTGGGTTACCTCACTCAAAATAATGTTTTCTAGCTCTATCTATTTTCCCGCAAAATTCAAGATGTCATTACTTTTTTCTGCTGTGTAGTACTCATTGTGTAAATGTACCACATTTTCCTTATCCATTCTTCTGTCAAGGGGCATTTAGGTTGTTTCCAGGTTCTGGCTATGACAAACAATGCTGCTATGAACATAGTTGAGCACATGTCCTTGTGGTACGATTGAACATCCTTTGGATATATACCCAAAAGTGGTATTACTGGGTCTTGAGAAAGATTGTTTCCTAATTTTCTGAGAAATCACCACACTGACATCCAAAGGGGTTGTACCAGCTTGCATTCCCACCAGCAATGCAGAAGTGTTCCCTTTTCCCCACAACCTTTCCAGCATAAGTTGTCATCAGTGTTTTTGATCTTGGCTATTCTTACAGGTGTAAGATGGAATTTCAGAGTTGTTTTGATTTGTACTTCTCTGATGACTAAGGATGTTGAATATTTCTTTAAGTGTCTTTCAGGCATTTTAGAGTCCTCTGTTGAAAGTTCTCTGTTTAGGTCTGTACTCCGTTTTTTAAAAAATATGGAACGCTTCATGAATTTGCGTGTCATCCTTGCACAGGGGCCAATTTTATCTTTCCAATTATAGTATATGTGCTGCTGAAGCAAGCACAACGAAAAAAATTTTAATTCAATATATTTTGATCATGATTTTTCCCTTCCTCCAGTTTCTACCAGATCCTCCCCACCTCTGACCACCCCCCCACTCAACTTCATGTTTTTTCTCTTTTAAAAACAGACCAAAACCAAACAAAAAATAACTTCTCCAACAAACCCCACAAACACAGAAAAATGAAAGTCAAAACAAACAAAGGCCAATAAGACAAAAAATGCCCAAATAAAGCAAAGAAACAAAAAAAAAAGTTTACAAAAATACCTTTGAGTTTATTTTGTGTTGGCCAGCTACTCCTGGGTGTGAGACGCATCCTGAGTGTGGTTAGTATACTCAGTGATAATCCACCAGGGGTAACTCTTCTTTCCTTTGTCAGTGGGCGCATCAATTGCTGATGACGTTTTTTCATGGTTGGAAATGGGAGCCTATTTCCAGTTACCCCTCTCAGTGCTGGGACTCAGTCTGGATTGAACCTGTGTAGGCCCTGTGCATACTGCTATGGTCTCTGAGAGTTTATGTGTTCTCCTGTCCTACTGTGTTTGGAAGACACTGTTTTCTTGGAGTTGTCTGTCACCTCTTGACTCCTACAGTCTTTTTGTGCTCTCTTCCGCTTAGCTTCCTGATTCCTGTGGGAAGGGTGTGACATCCCATTTAGGACTGAGTGTTCCAAGGTCTCTCAGTCTCTACACATTGTCTAGTTGCGGGTCTCCCATCTACTGCAAGAGGAAATTTCTCTGATGATGGCTGAGTAAGGCACTGAGTGTGTCATTAGGAGTGATTTTATTGCTATATTCCTTTAGCAGAATTATTTATTAGGGTTTCCCCCGGGACCATGATCTATCTAGTCTCAGGTTCTTGGCCACTTTAGCATTTTCAGGTATGGATTCCATCTTATGGAGTGGGCCTTAGATCCATTCAGACAGTGGTTGGTTACTCCCAAAGCACTTGTGCCGCTATTACAGCAGTATACCAGAGACCATCCTTGTGTCATTCTTCAGGTGCTGTCCACCTTGTTATTTTGAGGCAGGGTCTCATTGTACCTGGAGCTCACTGTTTAAGGTAGGCTGGCGTCCTGTGGGCCTCCAGGATCTTCCTCTGTCTGTCTCCCAGCACTAGAATGTGTATGCATCTGTGCTTGCTTTTTATATGCGGGTTTTGAGGATGGAACACAGCTCTTCATGTTTGTTCAGCAAGGACTTTACTAAGCCTTTTTCTCTTTTGCATCTGTGCAAAAGATATGTTCATGTATGTTAGCATGTGTGAGTGCATGTATCTGCAAATGTGTCGAGAGCAGAGGCCGATATTGCATGTCTAGTTTATCAAGCCAGCTTATTCTGGGCCTCCTCTTCCTCATCTCCCAAGTGCTGGGATTATAGGAAGGCTGTCATACCTGCCTATCATTTTTGTGAGTGCTGGAATCAGAACTCTGTTCCTCACATTTGCAGGATGAGTGTGTTACCCCTGAGCTGTTTCCCCAGCCCTTGACTAAGTTTTTGTAACATTGCTTGCTCTCTCTCTGTTTAGTCCAGGAGCCCAGCCTGTGGAATGGCACTGCCCACTTTCAGGGTAGGTCTTCCTATCTCGGTTAACCCAGTGTAGAGACTTCCTCGCAACACAGGCTTGTCCCCCGTGTGCTTCTAGATCCTGTCCACTTGTCAATCAAGAGTAACATTGACACAATATGTCTATGGGTCTTTGCCTGTCACTATGTCCATGCTTGAAAACCATTGAGGTGTCAGGAACCTCAGATCTGCTTGGTGCGACTATATGGAATTTGTGTTGGTGTCCTGGTCTCTTCAAAGCTGTCTCCCAGCCCAGGCTTCATCACTGCCGGGGGCCCTCTGCTCTGTTCAGAGCTCAGCTGGCAAGTGTGTCGTGCAGGGTGGCAGTTTTACTCTTGCCCAGGGCTGGGGCTTCTAACTTCCTCATGAATAAGTGTGTGGCTTTTCTTTTTCTTTTCTTTTCTTTTTTTTTTTTTTTTTTTTTTTTTTTGGTTTTTCGAGACAGGGTTTCTCTGTGGCTTTGGAGCCTGTCCTGGAACTAGCTCTTGTAGACCAGGCTGGTCTCGAACTCACAGAGATCCGCCTGCCTCTGCCTCCCGAGTGCTGGGATTAAAGGCGTGCGCCACCACCGCCCGGCTCGTGGCTTTTCTTTTAAATAGAGTTTAATGTGCTCTGTGAGGGTTATGAAGCAAGAACACCAAACCCAAGAGCTTTAGGATGTATTTCCTCAAGTCATTCTCAGATTAGATTCCCCTATCCCTTTCTCTATGTGTGTTCATGTGTATTTGCATGTGTGCATGTGTGCGTGTATATGTGTGCATGCCTGTGTGTAGTGTGTATATACTTACACATATGTGCACATCTATGTGGAGGTCAGATGACAAATTTGGGTGTCCCTCAGACACCCTATTTTTTTTAAGACATGGTCTGTCACTGTCCTGGACCTTGGTAGCCTGGCTAGCCAGTGATCTCCAGGGAGCCCCTATCTCCACCTTCCCAGTGTAGAAATTCTTTTTTTAAAAAAATATTTATTTATTTATTATGTATACAATATTCTGTCTGTGTGTATGTCTGCAGGCCAGAAGAGGACGCCAGACCTCATTACAGATGGTTGTGAGCCACCATGTGGTTGCCGGGGATTGAACTCAGGTCCTTTGGAAGAGCAGGCAATGCTCTTAACCGCTGAGCCATCTCTCCAGCCCCCCAGTGCAGAAATTCTAAGTGCTCACTACCAAGGGATGGAATCAGGCTTACAAGGCAGCATTTCATCCACTGAGTCATCTCTCCAGCTTGGAGTCTTTCATTTTGAGACAGGGATTCATTATCTTGCCAGGCTCAAGCTGTCTGTTCCTTTTATCTTAGCTGGTATGTGTATGTGTGCATGCACGTTCATGCATACATGCATGTGTGTGCACATGTATGTATGTATGTCCCATGGTGTACTATGGAGGTTAGAGGATGTTTCTTTCTTTTTGCTATGTGGGGCCCAGGGATCGAACTCCAGTTGTCAGGTTTGGTAGCAAGCACCTTTACCTGATGAGCCATCTCAGTGGCTCCAGGGTAAGAGTCTCTTTGCCTCAAAGATATTGTATGTTTTGGGATAAAATAAACAGGGGTTGTATGGGTGCAGAGGGCTCTGGTTGGTAGGGAAGTTCTGTCTAAGAAGTTTGATTCTGACAAATGCTAATTCGTATAGAAGGAACACAAAGGAGGGGAGACTCATAGAGGTCTTCACGGGAAGGGCAGTCAGGGAGGGCTGCTGGAGTAGGTGGCTTCTGAATGGCTCTAAGGGATCATGGCCTGGAGCTAAGCAGAGTGTGGTGGGGCACAGCTGTGATTTGAGGGCTTGGGAGGTTGAGTCTGGGAGTAGCCAGTAGGAGCTGGGGAGATAGCTTAGCTGGTAAGCTGTTTGCCTTTTCCTCAGGAGCATGAAACATAGGAGGAAGACAAGGAAGATGAGGAAGATTAAAATAGAAGCAGGGAGACAGCTCAGTCAATAAAGAACTTGCTTTGCAAGTACAAGGAACTGAATTAGTTCCCCAGAAGCCAAGAATCCAGGAGTGGCAGCTTACACTTCATAGCTGGGGTGGAAGAGACCGATGGAGTCCTGAGGCTCACTGACTCTCTAGCTTAGCCCACTCAGCAAGCTGCAGGTCAGAGAAAAACTGTCTCAAAAAGATAGTGGAAGGCATGTGAGGAAGAATGACACCTTTGTCCTTTGCTGGGGGTGAAGGTGGGGGTTGTGAGTGCATACAACAGACTCACGCAGAGATATATGTTACATATTTGAGGGAAAATACACATCAACACAGGTGACATGAGCTGAGCACCTATTGCATACCATTCAGTGCCTGGGCCCTTCTCTTGAATTGAGCATTTCCTTTATTGCTCCCAACAGGGCATCTGACATTGGAGACAGGGAGTTTTGTAACTATTGAGAGAGTAACTGCTTAGCACGGTTTTCTAGTTTGTTTGCTGTTGCTTTGATAAACACACCATGACCAACAGCTACCTTCACAACCTAGTCTGTCATGAAGGGAAGTCGAGGCAGGAACTCAAGGCAGGAACCCAGAGGCAGGAACTGAAGTGGAGACCTTGGAGGAGCAGGGCTGACTGGCTTACTCTTCCTGGCTTTCTTCGACAATCCAGGACCACCTGTCTTGGGGAGGCACATAGTGGTCTGGCTCCTCCCATATCAATCCACAGGCTTGCCTCTTGGGCAGTCTGATGAAGGCAGTTTCTAAATGAGGTTCTCTCTTCCCAGATGACTCAAGCTTGTGTCAAGTTGACAAAAACTAGCCAGCGCACATGACTTAAGGGGTGGGAGGGTTTTTAGGAATATCGAGGACTGTGATTGCCAGGCATGCAGGGCCATGGGAAGGCGTGGAGGGGGTGGGAACTTGGCAGGTCCCCCACCCTTAGGAGAATCAGCACTCCCTTTGTGTTTGAGCAAAGAGATGGAGGTTGGGTTTCCTGGGAAGCTCTTGCTACACCCAGGTAAAAGGTAATTAGACCTCGATTGGCAGCCAGGAGGGCAGGCCAAGGAAGCAGAGCCAGTCAGGGAGGTGGGTGAACACAAAACAAAGACATTCAGTTTTTCCTTGCCCTGTTCTGATATGAGTACATTGTCCTGTCAG